>NC_074688.1:7254620-7297120 GCF_029448725.1 Salvelinus fontinalis | reverse complement strand
GCTGTAGCCCTGTAGCAGTGGTTGTCTGTAGGGAGGGGAGGGGGGGGGGGGGGCGAGGAGGCAGAGCTGTAGCCCTGTAGCAGTGGCTGGTCTGTAGGGAGGGGAGGGGAGGGGGGGGTCGAGGAGGCAGAGCTGTAGCCCTGTAGCAGTGTTTGGTCTGTAGGGAGGGGAGGGGGGGGGGGGGCGAGGAGGCAGAGCTGTAGCCCTGTAGCAGTGGTTGTCTGTAGGGAGGGGAGGGGAGGGGGGGGTCGAGGAGGCAGAGCTGTAGCCCTGTAGCAGTGGCTGGTCTGTAGGGAGGGGAGGGGGGAGGGGAGGGTCGAGGAGGCAGAGCTGTAGCCCTGTAGCAGTGGCTGGTCTGTAGGGAGGGGAGGGGGGGGGGGGGGGGGGGGGGTCGAGGAGGCAGAGCTGCAGCCCTGTAGCAGTGGCTGGTCTGTAGGGAGGGGAGGGGGGGGGGGTTGAGGAGGCAGAGCTGTAGCCCTGTAGCAGTGGCTGGTCTGTAGAGAGGGGAGCTGCGGCAGTGTGGGGCTGCAGGCCCTGTCTGTGTGTTTGGAGCTTGGGGAGGGATGGAGAGAGAGAGAGAGAGAGAGAGAGGAGGGCAGCTTGCGCTAGCTGCATAATACATGCGCTCCTGCGGCACTCTCTAAAGCATAATTACACTCATCAAAGGCAGGAGGGCCCGTCTCGCCCACTGACTCTTAGCTGAAACAAAGGCTCATCACAAAACACACCCACAGCCTGGTTCTCTGGCCATGTTACTGTACACACACCACGGTATACACCATAGTGTGAGTTTATTAACCAAGTTGTGTATTTGAACCCCGTATCCCTGAGAATACTGCTACAGTGTTATATGATGAGGATTATTTCTCCTATGCAGCACCCAGGCATGGTCCATGCTGGCAGCTAGGGCCATAACCAGTCATTTCTAGGTTAAACCCTGGCATGGCCCATGCTGGCAGCTAGGGCCCTAACCAGTCATGTCTATGTTAAACCCAGGCATGGCCCATGCTGGCAGCTAGGGCCCTAACCAGTCATTTCTATGTTAAACCCAAGCATGGCCCATGCTGGCAGCTAGGGCCCTAACCAGTCATTTCTAGGTTAAACCCTGGCATGGCCCATGCTGGCAGCTAGGGCCCTAACCAGTCATGTCTATGTTAAACCCAGGCATGGCCCATGCTGGCAGCTAGGGCCCTAACCAGTCATGTCTATGTTAAGTGTCCTAGAAAGGTTAAGTAGCCTCTCCTTCAACTGTCCTGCAAGTTCAGAGCCCTAAACTAGTGTGCATAAATGATCTTTCTCTTTTCCTTCCATCCATCCTCCCTTGCTTCCTTCCTTCATGTTGGCATATAGAAGGCCTGGGCAGAGGAGCTCTGTTTAGAGGAGCAGCATGGGCCATGCCTGGGTATAACTTTGTCTTGGATTCATTCATTCTTCTAAATAAATACAAGTCAACGTCATTCATTTCCACTTCTCACTGCTAAAGGTCACACAGAGCATTGTATCACTTGGCAAACCATGCCTGAGTTCTGGATCCCTCCCCAGCTCCGCTCTCAAATTCAGCTCCACGCTCCACTGTCTGCCCCTCTCCGCCCCCCTGTCTCTCCCTCGGATCCCCCTGCACCCCCTGTGTCCCTGGGAAAAGGTCAAGGTTGTGTGTGAGCTGTTGGCTCTGTGTCCAGGCTGGGTGTGTGTGGTGAGCATACATCCATAGGGAGAGGCCACGAGGGGGTTGTGTTGGAGTCCATGTGTGGACTGTGGGTACATGAGAGTGGAGGGAGGTGTGACAGAGACATGGGACTCTGCTGCCTCATACCGCCATGCTGCTACAACAGGATGCAGAGGATCAGAGCTGGAGGAAGGAGACATTCACACACTCAGTGAGGCAGAGCAGCTGAAAGTAATTGCTACAAATGAGCATTTGGAAACGGACTGTCATGAGTGTTTTTCACATGTGTCTCTCTGTCTGTCTTTATGTTGCTGTGTTCATCTGTGTACATACTGTAAACACAGCACACATTCCTTTATAGGAGCGCAACACACACACACACACACACACACACACACACACACACACACACACACACACACACACACACACACACACACACACACACACACACACACACACACACACACACACACACACACACATTGCGGGTGGGGGTTTATTAGTAGTTGAAACACAGAACAGTGAAAATGATCACATAGTCCTAGTAATGTCTTGATTGTGCTTGTTTTATGTGCTGATTAAATGTTCCTGTTAAACTGGGTTTAGGGGAACTGCAGATAAGAGCAGTCCCTCTCTCACACACATGCGTGCAGACACTTCCAGCTAATTAAACTGCCAATACCAAGCATGTGACAGTCACAGGGATGGCCCACTGAGGTGGCACAATGTAGACCTCTGCCATATGACAGTCACAGGGATGGCCCACTGAGGTGGCACAATGTAGACCTCTGCCATGTGACAGTCACAGGGATGGCCCACTGAGGTGGCACAATGTAGACCTCTGCCATGTGACAGTCACAGGGATGGCCCACTGAGGTGGCACAATGTAGACCTCTGCCATGTTACCGTCACAGGGATGGCCCACTGAGGTGGCACAATGTAGACCTCTGCCATATGACAGTCACAGGGATGGCCCAATGAGGTGGCACAATGTAGTCCTCTGCCACATTACTTCCTCTCCGAGACACTGTGCCAAAGAGGCTCAATAATCACACACACACACACACACACACACACACACACACACACACACACACACACACACACACACACACACACACACACACACACACACACACACACACACACACACACACACATTCTCTCTCTCTCTCTCTCTCTCTCTCTCTCTCCAGTCCAACAGCATTCTCCTCTGTCCAGCACATGTTCTAGTTCTTAATAGTTTACCTGGGTTTTTCCCATGCTGTTCAATCAGTTCTTAATAGTTTACCTGGGTTCTTCCCATGCTGTTCAATCAGTTATAAATAGTTTACCTGGGTGTTTCCCATGCTGTTCAATCAGTTTTAAATAGTTTACCTGGGTGTTTCCCATGCTGTTCAATCAGTTATAAATAGTTTACCTGGGTTTTTCCCATGCTGTTCAATCAGTTTTAAATAGTTTACCTGGGTTCTTCCCATGCTGTTCAATCAGTTTTAAATAGTTTACCTGGGTTCTTCCCATGCTGTTCAATCAGTTTTAAATAGTTTACCTGGGTTCTTCCCATGCTGTTCAATCAGTTTTAAATAGTTTACCTGGGTTCTTCCCATGCTGTTCAATCAGTTTTAAATAGTTTACCTGGGTGTTTCCCATGCTGTTCAATCAGTTATAAATAGTTTACCTGGGTGTTTCCCATGCTGTTCAATCAGTTATAAATAGTTTACCTGGGTTTTTCCCATGCTGTTCAATCAGTTTTAAATAGTTTACCTGGGTGTTTCCCATGCTGTTCAATCAGTTTTAAATAGTTTACCTGGGTTCTTCCCATGCTGTTCAGTCAGTTATAAATAGTTTACCTGGGTTTTTTCAATGCTTTTCAACCAGTTTTCTGAAAGACTGGAGACGGTTTAAAGCAAAATGCTGTATAACTTCAACTGTATCACCGTATTAGTGAGGAGGAGGGATGGGCTCTGTGGCTGCCTGCCTGCCTGGCTCCCTGACTCCCTGCTTGGGGCTGAAAATGGCTGAGATCAGCATCTCTTTCCTGGGCCATATTAGTGAGGAGGAAGGTAAGGAGTGCAATGGAAAATTGCCTATAGATTATTTCAGCAGAAAATGACATCGGCTGCAATGTGTTTTTGTTTTTTTCTCCTTCAATAAGTTCAACGCTCCTTATGAATTTTGAGCAGGGGGCTCAAAGAAACTTTTAGCAGTATGGTACTTTAGGCCCTTGTTAAAGGGGTGGTGAGATGGCAGAGGGCAAATTTGAAGGGGACAATGATAAATGTCACACATAACAATGAAGGTGTCACAGAGGAGAGATGCCCTTTCCCTCAGTCCCTGAGCAGCCCCGCCGCACAATCAGTTCTCAATCCCATGTCAAGTGGTTCAACCTGCACATCCAGATGCATGCTGCTACACATGAAACAACATGCATCTGCTTGTCATTCTCTTGCTCCTGCCTGGCTTGGCAAACAGACAGACAGACCGACAGGAAGGATGTCCTTAGCCCAAGACCAGGCCTCTGGATCGGGCTGACAGAGGACGTGCTGACGATGAGGGAGAATGAAGGACAGGGCCATCAGGGATCTGAGGACCGCCTGTCTGCCTGCCTGCTTCTTGACCATCAGGATCCTGAGGACCGCCTGTCTGCCTGCCTGCTTCTGGACCATCAGGATCCTGAGGACCGCCTGTCTGCCTGCCTGCTTCTGGACCATCAGGATCCTGAGGACCGCCTGTCTGCCTGCCTGCTTCTGGACCATCAGGATCCTGAGGACCGCCTGTCTGCCTGCCTGCTTCTGGACCATCAGGATCCTGAGGACCGCCTGTCTGCCTGCCTGCTTCTGGGCCATCAGGATCCTGAGGACCGCCTGTCTGCCTGCCTGCTTCTGGGCCATCAGGATCCTCAGGACCGCCTGTCTGCCTGCCTGCTTCTGGACCATCAGGATCCTGAGGACCGCCTGTCTGCCTGCCTGCTTCTGGACCATCAGGATCCTGAGGACCGCCTGTCTGCCTGCCTGCTTCTTGACCATCAGGATCCTGAGGACCGTCTTTCTGTCTACCTGCTTCTTGACCATCAGGATCCTGAGGACCGCCTGTCTGCCTGCCTGCTTCTGGACCATCAGGATCCTGAGGACCGCCTGTCTGCCTGCCTGCTTCTGGGCCATCAGGATCCTGAGGACCGCCTGCCTGCTTCTGGACCATCAGGATCCTGAGGACCGCCTGTCTGCCTGCCTGCTTCTGGACCATCAGGATCCTGAGGACCGCCTGTCTGCCTGCCTGCTTCTGGGCCATCAGGATCCTGAGGACCGCCTGTCTGCCTGCCTGCTTCTGGACCATCAGGATCCTGAGGACCGCCTGTCTGCCTGCTTCAGTCATCCCAGCTAGCTAGCTCACTGATTGACTGACTGACTGTCTGTCAGGCTGATAGTAGTGCCTGAGCCTCAGCATTTTGAAGGAGAGCGATCCTGAGTGTGACGAAAACTGACCTTCAACAAACACCTCTGTCCTCCCCTCACCTTAAACCAGTATATGTGTGATTGTGTGCATGCATGCCTCACCTGTATACTGAGAGAGATGACTCCGAGAGTGAAGTAGATGGATGAAGGTGAGAGTGTTTAGGATGGAAGTGAGGGTTCTACCTCGTAGTCAGGATCATTTAGTAGGCAGAGAGCATGGAGGAAGGTTTTATTCATCATCTCCAGTGAAACAGATAAAGCATAAGACAGGAGGGATCGTTCTTCATTTGCTTAACTAAGCATCTATTGTGGCTAATTGCTTGAGCGCTGAGCTTTGACATGAGACAAGACCATAGCTTTGATTTTCAACTCTCCATTCGAAGGTGAAGGGATGGAAGTACTAACACACCTCCTTTTCATTTAGCCTACTAGTGTATTTTATTCAGGGAATACAAGTGGAATAATTGAAGGTAGAAAATGGTTTTCCAAATGGTAATTGGTATGATCTATATAGCAGTAGATGATAGCTATGCTGTAAACTATAGTGTGTCTGTTGTTGCCTGTACAGGTTTACTAATCCCTTTACGTTATGGTATTTTTCATCTTTTGGAAAGAGATTCCTTCTAAATAATGACGCTGAATACCCCATTAATGCAGCACTTTAGCAATAATAAAACCTCCTATCAGAAATATAAAGGGCCACCAGCTTCACTTAATTCATGTTAATTGCTTTAAAACGAGCCAGCCCGCAGAATCGCCTCGTTTCTCTAAATGACTTTTCCTCCTACAAAATTGCACACATCAATTTTTTCCCCCTGTCTTTCCTGGTGTGATGAAATGTATTCTGCACTGCTATCTATCCCTTATCCCCTCTGTTCCACCACACAGTGGTGAGGAAAACCTTTTGGAGGCTGCCAGCACGGCCCAGTCATCTGCGGACAGCCTATTTGCTGTTGTTGGTGGAGGATGAGTAATGACTGAGCCACTGTCCTTATCACCGGTCCACACACTTGCCCTTCTTGCCTGCTTCCCCTCTGCGCCACGCGCTTAACCCACCCACCCCCTTCCCCTCCCTACCCCCAGCATCGGTTCCTAATATCTGCTTGAGTTACACATTCCTGGATAGAGGCCCTATGCCCATTAGTGCCACAGCAGCTTTTCTGGGACAGGATTCATGGCTATGCCACAGCACAGAGAGGTTGGACCTGGAAGACTGGGAATCAGGAGTCTTCCTGCCCGCGTGGTGGTGGGTGAGAGGGGTAGGGAAATGCTTTTATCCATCCTCCATGTTTTGTTTGGACAGAGCGCTTTTATCTGTCTGGCCTTTTTGTGGAGCATGGAAAGAGGGCTGTGTTATCTGCGGTCCTATCTGCCTGGGATGTTTAGGAAGAACAGCTCACCAGCGCTCGGGGTCAAAGCCTCCATAACACTGAGGAACACACAGAACAGAAAACACAGAAGGCAGTGGGGGCTTCCTAAACCATGCCCCACCGAGCCAGACAGACAGTCCCAGGGCTGGGGTCATTATGAGGTGAAAAGGAATGGGACAATGCTCTTTCATGCGTGGTCCATATTTAAACATGCACAGGGGGGACGGCACAGGGCGGGCCGTGGGCCTGCCAGTCAACACACTGTGCGGCATCCCTCTCACAGAGCCTTTTATCTGGTTCAAACCCCACACACACACACACACACACACACACACACACACACACACACACACACACACACACACACACACACACACACACACACACACACACACACACACACACACACACACACACACACACACACACACTGAAGCTAAAAGGCAGGTGGAGTGGACAGTCATGTTTACATAGGCTCTCTAAGGACAGTCACAATGGGCTCTTCCCTTGTTTAGGGAGTCTGTGAAAGCCCCCTTTGTGTTAGTCAATAAACAGCTGATGAATATCTAATGACTACAAAGTATGGTTCTGTGTATCTATAATGACTTTGAGTTTGTGCATCCCAGTGGAATGGTGGATAGGAGACAATTTCTATTGCGTCAGAGAATAACCCCACAGTAGCCAATAGTAGCTGTTCCCAGCCTCAATCTCTCCTGGGCAACATGACTCTGGCTGGACGGATGCTGAAAGGTGACTGAGGCAGCATTTAAAGGCCTGCAGTTGTATATTTCTCAAGGAGCACTTCTTACTGTGACAGGCCTGTAATAGTCCTGTCTCTACTCTTCACTCTGTCAGGCAGCAGGAGGCCAGGGGCCCTATCCATCCTCAACCTCAGTTTGGACTAGAAATCCCTCTCCCTCTCTCCCTCTCCTTTCCTCTCCTTCCCTCTCTCCCTCTGGAGGGCATGATTGCAGCACAAAGAAATTGTTTCTGGGCCCATTGTCACATGTTCTGGTAATGGAGAACCAGGAGGGGTTTGTGTGTCTGTTGTGTGTCTGTGCGTGTGTCTGTGCGTGTGTGTGTGTGAGTGCGCGTGCGTGCTTGTGTGTGTGCGTGTGTGTGTATGTATGTGTGGGGGGGTTTGTGTGTGTCTGGTTAGTCTATTTGTCTGCCTTGAGAAATGCACTTGAATGCACAGCCTCCAGGTTACTGTCCCTTCTACTGTTTTTCCACTCTGCGTTACGCCCCAAATGTAGTGGATCCTTTCTTCACACTCCTCCTTCATCCCCTCATCTTCCTCCTCTGAGGCTTCCTCCTCTGAGACACAAAGGATGTAGGGAGGGAGAGAGAAAGAAACAGGAAGAGGATGCAAAGTGTTTCCTGTGAGACTGATGGCGGTCGGCTCATTCAAGCTGGCAGCATTCTTAAATAGCAACAGTGGAAACACCACTAGCAGTAGCCGCAGCAGCAGAACAGGGCTATAAAAACATTAGCAATAACAGCAGCAGCTCTCGTGTCCATCTAAGAGTATCCATCCTGCCCAGCAGCCCAGGGCCAAGACCCCAGAGAACACCTACCTCCATTAGGGCTCCAGCTGTAGACAGTAGCAGCAACAGCCACTGTCCAGCCCTCCAGTGTCAGGGGGTGCTAAGAGCAGCCAATTGGCAGCCACCCGCCCCACTGATAAATGTCCACGAGCTCAGTGGGTGACGCCAACTTTTTCATCATTAATCCAGGCCATTATGAGGCTGATTTCCCAGCATTGATCCACCTATCCAGCCCAGATGACACAGCCCCTCTGGGGTGGACAAGGGGATCACTCGAGGCTGAGGGAGAGAGAGAGAGGCTGAGGGAGAGAGAGAGAGACTGAGGGAGGGAAAGAGGGAGAAAGAGACGGAGGGAGGGAAAGAGGGAGAGAGAGACGGAGGGAGAGAGAGATGGAGGGAGAGAGACTGAGGGAGGGGGAAAGGGAGAGAGAGACAGAGGGAGATATAGAGGGAGAAAGACGGAGGGAGGAAGCGGGAGGAGACTGAGGGAGAGAGATAGATGGAGGGAGAGAGAGACATGGAGGGAGAGAGAGAGATACAGAGGAAGGGAGGGAGAGAGAGAGATACAGATGGAGGGAGGGTGAGAAAGAGATGGAGGGGGGGCAAGAGAGACGTAGGGAGGGAGGGATGGAGGGAGGGAGAGAGGTGAAAGGAGAGAGATGGGGGAGAGAGAGACTCAAGGAGGGAGAGAGAGACTCAGGGAGGGAAGGAGAGAGAGGGAGAGAGAGGAATGGAGGGAGGGAGAGATACTGAGGGAGATAGATGGAGGGAGAGAGAGCAATGGAGGGATGAATAGAGACAGAACCAGGCCGGCCAGTCAAGTTCCGTGTGGAAAGGCTCACATAAGAACAGATGTTCGCAGGCATTGCTATCTCAAGCTTACTAATGACCCCTGCATATGTATACAGTACACACGCGCACACACACGCACACACACATGGAATGCTGCTCTGAAATAAACATGAGGGAGGCAGAGAGGAGATGTGTTATGTTATGTGTTTTGGGACAAAATGTCCAGGTGTTGGCTAAAAGTGTTTATCTAAATACAGAGCATTTAGTTACAGTCACAAGGCTGGAGAAGCAGGAGCACTGGCCTTCGTCTAGATGCTGGTTACAACCCTGCTTCATTCACTCAGCCTGCAGGAGCACTGGCCTTCGTCTAGCTGCTGGTTACAACCCTGCTTCATTCACTCAGCCTGCAGGAGAAGGACTAGCACTGTCAGAGCTCCACTACACACCAGACTAGTTGTGTGAAAGTGTTTAACCCTGAGCACACACACACACACACACACACACACACACACACACACACACACACACACACACACACACAGTCACACACACATACAGTCACACACATACAGTCACACACATACAGTCACGCACACATATACACACACACACATACCTGAGTGCACCAATTGGGACCAATGCACTGCTATTGTCTTAATTCCATTGCCCACTTTCCCTCCATTTGTTCTCCTTTACCCCTCCTGGTCAGTCGGCCCCAATTGAGATGGCCCTGCTGTTGCTCACTCCAATATCCCAGCGAATGAGTGGAATCGAAGCATTAAATCTCTCAGGGTAGAAGCGCAGTGCACAGAGATTTTCCCTCTTTTTACAATTGATATCAAATCGAGGAAAGGAAAGTCTGTCAGCTGTGAAATGACTGATCATCGGGCCTTTCTTTTTTTCTGCTAGCCGAGGGAGTGTGAGCGGGAGGGCTGAGGAGGAGAGGGTTGAGGAGATAAAATGGGTATTTGACCCAGCATGTAGTAGTTGGGCCAATCTTGCCATGGCTGATTACATATCCAGCTCCAGTGATGGAGGAAGGCAGGGAAATTGGGGGGGGGGGGGGGGTCAGCCACCAGGCCAGGCTGACTGAGGGGCTCCATGCCAGGGGACAGAGCATTTAGTAGACCCCTTTTCTCCTGGTGATGGCTCTATGATGGCCGAAATGAGCCTTATTGACAAATTGACAGCGTTATGAGATGTGGAGGAGGGGGGTCATGTGATGGAGGTAGAGGTGGTGGTGAAGGGATGGAGGAGAGGGGTCATGTGATGGAGGTAGAGGTGGTGGTGGTGAAGGGATGGAGGAGGAGGGTCATGTGTTGGAGGTAGAGGTGGTGGTGGTGAAGGGATTGAGGAGGAGGGTCATGTGATGGAGGTAGAGGTGGTGGTGGTGAAGGGATTGAGGAGGAGGGTCATGTGATGGAGGTAGAGGTGGTGGTGGTGAAGGGGTGGAGGAGAGGGGTCATGTGATGGAGGTAGAGGTGGTGGTGGTGAAGGGATTGAGGAGGAGGGTCATGTGATGGAGGTAGAGGTGGTGGTGGTGAAGGGATTGAGGAGGAGGGTCATGTGATGGAGGTAGAGGTGGTGGTGGTGAAGGGGTGGAGGAGAGGGGTCATGTGATGGAGGTAGAGGTGGTGGTGGTGAAGGGATTGAGGAGGAGGGTCATGTGATGGAGGTAGAGGTGGTGGTGGTGAAGGGATTGAGGAGGAGGGTCATGTGATGGAGGTGGTGAAGGGATTGAGGAGGAGGGTCATGTGATGGAGGTAGAGGTGGTGGTGGTGAAGGGATTGAGGAGGAGGGTCATGTGATGGAGGTAGAGGTGGTGGTGGTGAAGGGATTGAGGAGGAGGGTCATGTGATGGAGGTAGAGGTGGTGGTGGTGAAGGGGTGGAGGAGAGGGGTCATGTGATGGAGGTAGAGGTGGTGGTGGTGGTGAAGGGATTGAGGAGGAGGGTCATGTGATGGAGGTAGAGGTGGTGCTGGTGAAGGGGTGGAGGAGGAGGGTCATGTGATGGAGGTAGAGGTGGTGGTGGTGAAGGGATGGAGGAGGAGGGTCATGTGATGGAGGTAGAGGTGGTGGTGGTGAAGGGGTGGAGGAGAGGGGTCATGTGATGGAGGTAGAGGTGGTGGTGGTGAAGGGATTGAGGAGGAGGGTCATGTGATGGAGGTAGAGGTGGTGGTGGTGAAGGGGTGGAGGAGGAGGGTCATGTGTTGGAGGTAGAGGTGGTGGTGGTGAAGGGATGGAGGAGGAGGGTCATGTGATGGAGGTGGTGAAGGGATTGAGGAGGAGGGTCATGTGATGGAGGTAGAGGTGGTGGTGGTGAAGGGATGGAGGAGGAGGGTCATGTGATGGAGGTAGAGGTGGTGGTGGTGAAGGGGTGGAGGAGGAGGGTCATGTGATGGAGGTAGAGGTGGTGGTGGTGAAGGGATGGAGGAGGAGGGTCATGTGATGGAGGTAGAGGTGGTGGTGGTGAAGGGGTGGAGGAGAGGGGTCATGTGTTGGAGGTAGAGGTGGTGGTGGTGAAGGGGTGGAGGAGGAGGGTCATGTGATGGAGGTAGAGGTGGTGCTGGTGAAGGGATGGAGGAGGAGGGTCATGTGATGGAGGTGGTGAAGGGATTGAGGAGGAGGGTCATGTGATGGAGGTAGAGGTGGTGGTGGTGAAGGGATGGAGGAGGAGGGTCATGTGATGGAGGTAGAGGTGGTGGTGGTGAAGGGATGGAGGAGGAGGGTCATGTGATGGAGGTAGAGGTGGTGGTGGTGAAGGGGTGGAGGAGAGGGGTCATGTGATGGAGGTAGAGGTGGTGGTGGTGAAGGGATGGAGGAGGAGGGTCATGTGATGGAGGTAGAGGTGGTGGTGGTGAAGGGATGGAGGAGGAGGGTCATGTGATGGAGGTAGTGGTGGTGGTGGTGAAGGGGTGGAGGAGAGGGGTCATGTGATGGAGGTAGAGGTGGTGGTGGTGAAGGGATGGAGGAGGAGGGTCATGTGATGGAGGTAGAGGTGGTGGTGGTGAAGGGGTGGAGGAGGAGGGTCATGTGATGGAGGTAGAGGTGGTGCGGATGAAGGGGTGGAGGAGAGGGGTCATGTGATGGAGGTAGAGGTGGTGGTGGTGAAGGGGTGGAGGAGAGGGGTCATGTGATGGAGGTAGAGGTGGTGCTGGTGAAGGGATAGAGGAGGAGGGTCATGTGATGGAGGTAGAGGTGGTGGTGGTGAAGGGGTGGAGGAGGAGGGTCATGTGATGGAGGTAGAGGTGGTGGTGGTGAAGGGGTGGAGGAGAGGGGTCATGTGATGGAGGTAGAGGTGGTGGTGGTGAAGGGGTGGAGGAGAGGGGTCATGTGATGGAGGTAGAGGTGGTGGTGGTGAAGGGATGGAGGAGAGGGGTCATGTGTTGGAGGTGGTGGTGGTGAAGGGATTGAGGAGGAGGGTCATGTGATGGAGGTAGAGGTGGTGGTGGTGAAGGGGTGGAGGAGGAGGGTCATGTGATGGAGGTAGAGGTGGTGGTGGTGGTGAAGGGATTGAGGAGGAGGGTCATGTGATGGAGGTAGAGGTGGTGGTGGTGAAGGGATGGAGGAGGAGGGTCATGTGATGGAGGTAGAGGTGGTGGTGGTGAAGGGGTGGAGGAGAGGGGTCATGTGATGGAGGTGGTGGTGGTGAAGGGGTGGAGGAGAGGGGTCATGTGTTGGAGGTGGTGGTGGTGAAGGGGTGGAGGAGAGGGGTCATGTGATGGAGGTAGAGGTGGTGGTGGTGAAGGGATGGAGGAGGAGGGTCATGTGATGGAGGTAGAGGTGGTGGTGGTGAAGGGGTGGAGGAGAGGGGTCATGTGATGGAGGTAGAGGTGGTGGTGGTGAAGGGATGGAGGAGGAGGGTCATGTGATGGAGGTAGAGGTGGTGGTGGTGAAGGGATGGAGGAGGAGGGTCATGTGATGGAGGTAGAGGTGGTGGTGGTGAAGGGGTGGAGGAGAGGGGTCATGTGATGGAGGTAGAGGTGGTGGTGGTGAAGGGATGGAGGAGGAGGGTCATGTGATGGAGGTAGAGGTGGTGGTGGTGAAGGGGTGGAGGAGGAGGGTCATGTGATGGAGGTAGAGGTGGTGGTGGTGAAGGGGTGGAGGAAAGGGGTCATGTGATGGAGGTAGAGGTGGTGGTGGTGAAGGGGTGGAGGAGAGGGGTCATGTGATGGAGGTAGAGGTGGTGGTGGTGAAGGGGTGGAGGAGAGGGGTCATGTGATGGAGGTAGAGGTGGTGCTGGTGAAGGGATGGAGGAGAGGGGTCATGTGTTGGAGGTGGTGGTGGTGAAGGGATTGAGGAGGAGGGTCATGTGATGGAGGTAGAGGTGGTGGTGGTGAAGGGGTGGAGGAGGAGGGTCATGTGATGGAGGTAGAGGTGGTGCTGGTGAAGGGATGGAGGAGGAGGGTCATGTGATGGAGGTAGAGGTGGTGGTGGTGAAGGGGTGGAGGAGGGTCATGTGATGGAGGTAGAGGTGGTGGTGGTGAAGGGATGGAGGAGGAGGGTCATGTGTTGGAGGTAGAGGTGGTGGTGGTGAAGGGATTGAGGAGGAGGGTCATGTGATGGAGGTGGTGAAGGGATTGAGGAGGAGGGTCATGTGATGGAGGTAGAGGTGGTGGTGGTGAAGGGATGGAGGAGGAGGGTCATGTGATGGAGGTAGAGGTGGTGCTGGTGAAGGGGTGGAGGAGAGGGGTCATGTGATGGAGGTAGAGGTGGTGCTGGTGAAGGGATGGAGGAGGAGGGTCATGTGATGGAGGTAGAGGTGGTGGTGGTGAAGGGGTGGAGGAGGAGGGTCATGTGATGGAGGTAGAGGTGGTGGTGGTGAAGGGGTGGAGGAAAGGGGTCATGTGATGGAGGTAGAGGTGGTGGTGGTGAAGGGGTGGAGGAGAGGGGTCATGTGATGGAGGTAGAGGTGGTGGTGGTGAAGGGGTGGAGGAGAGGGGTCATGTGATGGAGGTAGAGGTGGTGCTGGTGAAGGGATGGAGGAGAGGGGTCATGTGTTGGAGGTGGTGGTGGTGAAGGGATTGAGGAGGAGGGTCATGTGATGGAGGTAGAGGTGGTGGTGGTGAAGGGGTGGAGGAGGAGGGTCATGTGATGGAGGTAGAGGTGGTGCTGGTGAAGGGATGGAGGAGGAGGGTCATGTGATGGAGGTAGAGGTGGTGGTGGTGAAGGGGTGGAGGAGGGTCATGTGATGGAGGTAGAGGTGGTGGTGGTGAAGGGATGGAGGAGGAGGGTCATGTGTTGGAGGTAGAGGTGGTGGTGGTGAAGGGATTGAGGAGGAGGGTCATGTGATGGAGGTGGTGAAGGGATTGAGGAGGAGGGTCATGTGATGGAGGTAGAGGTGGTGGTGGTGAAGGGATGGAGGAGGAGGGTCATGTGATGGAGGTAGAGGTGGTGCTGGTGAAGGGGTGGAGGAGAGGGGTCATGTGATGGAGGTAGAGGTGGTGCTGGTGAAGGGATGGAGGAGGAGGGTCATGTGTTGGAGGTGGTGGTGGTGAAGGGGTGGAGGAGGGTCATGTGATGGAGGTAGAGGTGGTGGTGGTGAAGGGGTGGAGGAGGAGGGTCATGTGATGGAGGTAGAGGTGGTGGTGGTGAAGGGGTGGAGGAGGAGGGTCATGTGATGGAGGTAGAGGTGGTGCGGATGAAGGGGTGGAGGAGAGGGGTCATGTGATGGAGGTAGAGGTGGTGGTGGTGAAGGGGTGGAGGAGAGGGGTCATGTGATGGAGGTAGAGGT
The DNA here is from genome assembly GCF_029448725.1 of Salvelinus fontinalis. Lineage (NCBI taxonomy): Eukaryota > Metazoa > Chordata > Actinopteri > Salmoniformes > Salmonidae > Salvelinus > Salvelinus fontinalis. Next base: position 7,282,556 of record NC_074688.1, on the reverse strand, counting down.
GGTGCTGGTGAAGGGATAGAGGAGGAGGGTCATGTGATGGAGGTAGAGGTGGTGGTGGTGAAGGGGTGGAGGAGGAGGGTCATGTGATGGAGGTAGAGGTGGTGGTGGTGAAGGGATTGAGGAGGAGGGTCATTTGATGGAGGTAGAGGTGGTGGTGGTGAAGGGATGGAGGAGGAGGGTCATGTGATGGAGGTAGAGGTGGTGGTGGTGAAGGGGTGGAGGAGAGGGGTCATGTGATGGAGGTAGAGGTGGTGGTGGTGAAGGGATTGAGGAGGAGGGTCATGTGATGGAGGTAGAGGTGGTGGTGAAGGGATGGAGGAGGAGGGTCATGTGATGGAGGTAGAGGTGGTGGTGGTGAAGGGATGGAGGAGGAGGGTCATGTGATGGAGGTAGAGGTGGTGGTGGTGAAGGGGTGGAGGAGAGGGGTCATGTGATGGAGGTAGAGGTGGTGGTGGTGAAGGGATGGAGGAGGAGGGTCATGTGATGGAGGTAGAGGTGGTGGTGGTGAAGGGTTGGAGGAGGAGGGTCATGTGATGGAGGTAGAGGTGGTGGTGGTGAAGGGGTGGAGGAGAGGGGTCATGTGATGGAGGTAGAGGTGGTGGTGGTGAAGGGGTGGAGGAGAGGGGTCATGTGATGGAGGTAGAGGTGGTGGTGGTGAAGGGGTGGAGGAGAGGGGTCATGTGATGGAGGTAGAGGTGGTGCTGGTGAAGGGATGGAGGAGAGGGGTCATGTGTTGGAGGTGGTGGTGGTGAAGGGATTGAGGAGGAGGGTCATGTGATGGAGGTAGAGGTGGTGGTGGTGAAGGGGTGGAGGAGGAGGGTCATGTGATGGAGGTAGAGGTGGTGCTGGTGAAGGGATGGAGGAGGAGGGTCATGTGTTGGAGGTGGTGGTGGTGAAGGGATGGAGGAGGAGGGTCATGTGTTGGAGGTGGTGGTGGTGAAGGGGTGGAGGAGGGTCATGTGATGGAGGTAGAGGTGGTGGTGGTGAAGGGATGGAGGAGGAGGGTCATGTGTTGGAGGTAGAGGTGGTGGTGGTGAAGGGATGGAGGAGGAGGGTCATGTGATGGAGGTAGAGGTGGTGCTGGTGAAGGGATGGAGGAGGAGGGTCATGTGTTGGAGGTGGTGGTGGTGAAGGGGTGGAGGAGGGTCATGTGATGGAGGTAGAGGTGGTGGTGGTGAAGGGATGGAGGAGGAGGGTCATGTGATGGAGGTAGAGGTGGTGGTGGTGAAGGGGTGGAGGAGGAGGGTCATGTGATGGAGGTAGAGGTGGTGCGGATGAAGGGGTGGAGGAGAGGGGTCATGTGATGGAGGTAGAGGTGGTGGTGGTGAAGGGGTGGAGGAGAGGGGTCATGTGATGGAGGTAGAGGTGGTGCTGGTGAAGGGATAGAGGAGGAGGGTCATGTGATGGAGGTAGAGGTGGTGGTGGTGAAGGGGTGGAGGAGAGGGGTCATGTGATGGAGGTAGAGGTGGTGGTGGTGAAGGGGTGGAGGAGAGGGGTCATGTGATGGAGGTAGAGGTGGTGGTGGTGAAGGGGTGGAGGAGAGGGGTCATGTGTTGGAGGTAGAGGTGGTGCGGATGAAGGGGTGGAGGAGGAGGGTCATGTGATGGAGGTAGTGGTGGTAGTGAAGGGATGGAGGGGTGGGGGGGGGGGGGTCAGCTGGACGAGGTAATTACTTGGATCAGTGAGCATGAAGGTGGGGCCATGGACTGACTGTCAGCACCAGACTAACAGCTGGGGGCTACTGGAGCCCATTCAACAGCTGGCTAACACACGCACGCACGCTCGCACGCACGCACGCACGCACGCACGCACGCACGCACGCACGCACGCACACACACACACACACACACACACACACACACACACACACACACACACACACACACACACACAGATACAGATACAGATACAGATACACACACACACACAGAGCCGTGGTCCAGGACCAGCCTCACCTGCAGCAGAGAGAGAGTGGTGGCCAGACCAGTGCTGTGTTAATGAAGGTACACCTCTCTACTCTACAGGCAGCTATCTGTAAACTGAGTGAACACAGCAGTAAATTAGCACAGTATACTGTAGAGGCAGGAGATCCAGGTGCCTTTTATGGTACTCACGTACACTATGTGCTGTTGAGAGCCATTCTACATGGGCATTTCTATGAGGTATTGGGAAATAGACGGGAAAATAAATATTAACGCTTTTCTACCCTTCCCCTGCCCACCCTCTACCCTTCCCCTGCCCCCCTCTACCCTTCCCCTGCCCACCCTCTACCCTTCCCCTGCCCCCTCTACCCTTCCCCTGCCCCCTCTACCCTTCCCCTGCCCCCCTCTACCCTTCCCCTGCCTACTCTCTACCCTTCCCCTGCCCCCCTCTACCCTTCCCCTGCCCCCTCTACCCTTCCCCTGCCCCCCTCTACCCTTCCCCTGCTCACTCTCTACCCTTCCCCTGCTCACTCTCTACCCTTCCCCTGCTCACTCTCTACCCTGCCCCTGCTCACTCTATACCCTTCCCCCTCTACCCTTTCCCCTGCCACCCTCTACCCTTCCCCTGCTCACTCTCTACCCTTCCCCTGCCCACTCTCTACCCTTCCCCTGCTCACTCTCTACCCTTCCCCTGCTCACTCTCTACCCTTCCCCTGCTCACTCTCTACCCTTCCCCTGCTCACTCTCTACCCTTCCCCTGCTCACTCTCTACCCTTCCCCTGCTCACTCTCTACCCTTCCCCTGCCCACTCTCTACCATTCCCCTGCTCACTCTCTACCCTTCCCCTGCCCACCCTCTACCCTTCCCCTGCCCCCCTCTACCCTTCCCCTGCCCCCCTCTACCCTTCCTCTGCCCCCTCTACCCTTCCCCTGCCCCCCTCTACCCTTCCCCTGCCCCACTCTACCCTTCCCCTGCCCCCCTCTACCCTTCCCCTGCCCCCCTCTACCCTTCCCCTGCCCCACTCTACCCTTCCCCTGCCCCCCTCTACCCTTCCCCTGCCCCCCTCTACCCAATATGACTTTTATTTGGAGAGAACCTAATACAACAACATAGTGAGGGATTGGAGCATCTATATGTTTGATGTATTTTGATGTGAGTTACTAGTGAGGTCTTTCCCAGTGGCCTCAAGAACTCCCCTCGGCTCTTTGAGAATTTCTTAACTACAAGGTTAAAGCTTTTTGATTGTCTATTCCCCTGTCTCTTCACCCTCCCTTCCCATCCCCCTCCCTTCCCATACATCTCCAGATGACGTGCCGTTCTTGACACACTGACAGGCAACTGTGAATTCTATCATAGAATCAGCCTATTAATCTCTTTCCTGACAAGGTCTTTTACATAAGAACAGCCAAAGGATTTGATTTAACCAACAATAATAGGATACATGTCACTGTTTTCATGGAGCAAATGTACTCATTAGTATTCCTCCTACCATACCTGTATCTCCCAGAGACCCTCCAGTTGTTTTTCTCTAATAGTATACAGTTGAAGTCGGAGGTTTACAAACACTTAGAACTCGTTTTTCAACCACTCTACAAATTTCTTGTTAACAAACTATAGTTTTGGCAAGTTGTTTAGGACATCTACTTTGGACATGACACAAGTAATTTTTCCAACAATTGTTTACAGACAGATTATTTCACTTATAATTCACTGTATCGCAATTCCAATGGGTCAGAAGTTTACATACACTAAGTTGACTGTGCCTTTAAACAGCTTGGAAAATTCCAGAAAATGATCTCATGGCTTTAGAAGCTTCTGATAGGCTAATTAACATCATATGAGTCAATTGGAGGTGTACCTGTGGATGTATTTCAAGGCCTACCTTCAAACTCAGTTCCTCTTTGCTTGACATCATGAGGAAATCAAAATAAATCAGCCAAGACCTCAGAAGAAATTGTAGACCTCCACAAGTCTGGTTCATTCATGGGAGCAATTTCCAAACGCCTGAAGGTACCACGTTCATCTGTACAAGAAATGGTGTCCAAGTATAAACACCATGGGACCAGGCAGCCGTTAAACCGCTCTGGAAGGAGACGCGTTCTGTCTCCTAGAGATGAACATACTTTGGTACGAAAAGTGCAAATCAATCCCAGAACAACAGCAAAGAACCTTGTGAAGATGCTGGAGGAAACAGGTACAAAAGTATCTATATCCACTGTAAAACGAGTCCTATATCGACATAACCTGAAAGACCACTCAGCAAGGAAGAAGCCACTGCTCCAAAACCATAAAAAAGCCAGATTAGGGTTTGCAACTGCACATGGGGACAAAGATCAAAGAAATGTCCTCTGGTCTGATGAAACAAAAATAGAACTGTTTGGCTATAATGACCATCGTTATGTTTGGAGGAAAAAGGGGGATGCCTGCAAGCCGAAGAACACCATCCCATTCGTGAAGCACGGGGGTGGCAGCATCATGTTGTGGGCGTGCTTTGCTGCAGGAGGGACTGGTGCACTTCACAAAATAGATGGCTTCATGAGGGAGGAAAAGTATGTGCATATATTGAAGCAACATCTCAAGACATCAGTCAGGAAGTTAAAGCTTGGTCGCAAATGAGTCTTTAAAATGGACAATGACCCCAAGCGTACTTCCAAAGTTGTGATAAATTGCTTAAGGTCAGCAAAGTCAAGGTATTGGAGTGGCCATCACAAAGCCCTGACCTCAATCCTATAGAAAATGTTTGGGCAGAACTGAAAAGGCGTGTGCGAGCAAGGAGGCCTACAAACCTGACTCAGTTACACCAGCTCTGTCAGGATGAATGGGCCAAAAATCACCCAACGTATTGTGGGAAGCTTGTGGAAGGCTACCCAAAATGTTTTACCCAAGTTAAACAATTTAAAGGCAATGCTAGCAAATACTAATTGAGTGTATGTAAACTTCTGACCCACTGGGAATGTGATGAAATAAATAAAAGCTGAAATAAATCCTTCTCTCTACTATTATTCTGACATTTCACGTTCTTAAAATAAAGTGGTAAACCTAACTGACCTAAGACAGGGGATTTTTACTAGGATTAAAAGTCAGGAATTGTGAAAAACTGAGTTTAAATGTATTTGGCTAAGGTGTATGTAAACTTCCTACTTCTACTGTATATAGGATTTTTCTGAGGGTGCTATTGTGTTGGTGGTAATCAGTGTGTCTGTTTATATTGATAGCCAGTGGGTGTGATGATAGCTAACACAGGCAGAATCCTCCATGTACATGTGATCTGGGTGTCATTGTCCAGAGGAGACACCCATTAAAACATGTGGCATGTTTAAAAGCAGCTCAGCTCTCTCCATCCCAGACATGTGCCATGTTTTAAAGCAGCTCAGCTCTCTCCATCCCAGACATGTGCCATGTTTTAAAGCAGCTCAGCTCTCTCCATCCCAGACATGTGGCATGTTTTAAAGCAGCTCAGCTCTCTCCATCCCAGACATGTGGTATGTTTTAAAGCAGTTCAGCTCTCTCCATCCCAGACATGTGGCATGTTTTAAAGTAGCTCAGCTCTCTCCATCCCAGACATGTGGCATGTTTTAAAGCAGCTCAGCTCTCTCCATCCCAGACATGTGGCATGTTTTAAAGCAGCTCAGCTCTCTCCATCCCAGACATGTGGCATGTTTTAAAGCAGCTCAGCTCTACCATTGTGTTTCCTGTTGATAAATGTTCACCAGCTCATTGTTCCCCCTCTTTCGTGCCTGTGTGTGTGTTCTGGTGATGTCTTGCAGATGCCGATGTCGTGTTGTTGTCTGTCACTGCTGCAGGCCAAGTGGAGAGACCGACGGAGAGCACATGAAAAATACCTCAACAGTGCACATAAATGCTTAATTTGGGAGTCTTCCCGTTTGTCTAAAGAGAGGCTAGGGGAGGATATGGGAGGATAGGAGAGGATAGGGTAATCTAGTGGAACTGGGGGAGTCTAGGGGGGGATAGGGGAGTCTAGCGGAGGATAGGGGAGTCTAGGGGAACTGGGCGAGTTTAGGGGAGGATAGGAGAGGATAGAGGAGTTGGGGAGGATAGGAGAGGATAGGAGAGGATAGGGGAGGGTATGAGAGTTTAGGGAAGGATAGAGAAGGATAGGGGAGGATATGGGAGGCTAGGGGAGGCTAGGAGAGACTAGGGGAGGATAGGAGAGGCTAGGGGAGGATGGGGGACGATATGGGAGGATAAGGGAGGCTAGGGGATGATAGGAAAGCTGGTGAGAGGGCTGGCATCCTGGAGACTCTGTTACGTGCCTTAATTTGTTTTATCTTATTTACCCAGAAGCCAGCTCTGGTTTATGTACACAGACTCCGTGTGGCTGAGTTTTGTTTTTGTTGAATAGGCTTTATCCAATATCATCAATGAGAATAATCCCCCCCCCCCCCCTGATCTCTAGAGCAGAGGGGAGAGCATCACCTGGTCCTTCTGAGAACAGACAGATTAATAGTCGTGGATAATGCCTTCGGTCTTAAGTGCAGCACAACTGAATTACTGTGCTTTTACATAATGCAATACTAATATGCGGGCCGGTTAATAAGGAATTTATTGACAATGAGAGCTGAGACTGAAACTTCCTTCAATTCCCAGTTTAGATCTGTTAAGTCAGGGTAAGCCCAGCCCATTCACAGTTGGCACCACTAAAGACCTCAGTGCCACATGTGCATGTTGGAAGTGGAGGTGCTGAAAGTCCAGTAAAGGGTAAATCTGTAGGGGTAATGACAGTGTGTGAAGTGGCATTGGGTCCATATGTTTTAACCATAGCACTTTGTACCAGGACAAGAGAGGTGGTGTTCTTGCTCCTGCTCTTGGCTCTTAACTGAAGACCATCTTCAACATGCTTAAGTGGCTGATGTCTGGAGTGGCATCTCCTCTATTCGTCCTGCCGGGGGGCTGGAACTGGGGAGTGGGGTGAGGGACGCCAGAGATGATTGAGTGTAGCTGACTGTGGACCGTCCGGGGGTCCTTGGGGTGTCTGGTCCCTCCAAGGACTTAATGTCATGGTTTATACCCCATCATAAATTCAGCTGAACGATTGCCCTGATTCATATTCCGTTTTTTTTTCTCCACTCATTCTCTTTTGGTGATGAAGTCTTGTCCATCTCAAGGTCACAGACAGGCTGATTACTTTCTATATCCCTCTCCTCCTTCATCCGTCTGCTCAATCCCCTGTCTTTATCTCCCTCGCTCGTCTCATCTCTTTATCCACTCTCTCTTCTCCTTCCACATGAGTGGCTGTTTTCTAACAACCTCTTGTCTTTGTCCTGTTTCATCTGTCGTCCTCCACCCTATGTGGAGACGGTGGCACGTAAAACTGTGGAATGATATGAGAGGGGAATATTTCAACTCTCGCTGGTCCTCAACGGACCTGCATTATGGACAGCCCTGGCGTCCCTCGCCCCCCCACTGTGCCTGAGGTCCCAATGACTAGCTCTCCAGAGGGGGTTTAGAGAAGTAAGTGCAGTGGCCACCCCAAAGAGAGGACAAATGACATGGACAAAAGGTTAAGAAAGCAGCCTTTCCGTCACCCTCTTTGTCCTCTTCATGTAGGTGGGTTACAAGATGAGGGTTGTGGGGACGCATTGATCTGATGGATGGGGAGATAGGGGTCAGGTAATCCAGAGGTCTACATGGGAACACTCTTTCATCCTAGACTGCTTTCCAATAAATAAGAAATGTAGCCTGCCTCACAGATGTAATATTAACCTGTGAAGAGAATGGGGGCGCTAGGCTCCAGGGGTGTAGAAGGCTACAGGGCACGATGCTAATGGCTAAACACATCCACAGTGTTGGAGGATTAGAAGACAGCGCATCTGTGGGGAATACATCCCAGGGATGGAGAGGAGGGAGATGAGATGAGAGGAGGGAGATGAGAAGAGGAGGGAGGGAGGGAGATATGATGAGGGAGGGAGAGAAGAGGAGGAATAGTGAAGGCATCTCATTTGAATCTCAAGTTGCTATATTTCATTCAACTGGCGGTCATGGTAAGGATGCTAGAGATGGTGTAGCCATAGAGGGATGTTTTAATGGTTCTCACAGTGAAGGACAAGTGCAGGGGTGGATGGAAAGGTAGACACGTAGAGAGAAGAGCTGAGTTGAGAAAAATCGAGAGTGGTAAGGATGTAAGCTGTAGCCTTCTGGAGCTGTCAGACCAGTGTTTCCTGCTCGGTCTTCTTCCTGCCTCTTGTGTCTCTGACTACCATTCTGACCACCATTCTGACTACCATTCTGACTACCATTCTGACTACCCTTCTGACCACCATTCTGACTACCATTCTGACTATCCTTCTGACTACCCTTCTGACTACCCTTCTGACCACCATTCTGACTACCATTCTGACTACCATTCTGACTACCCTTCTGACCACCATTCTGACTACCATTCTGACTACCCTTCTGACTAACCTTCTGACCACCATTCTGACCACCATTCTGACTACCATTCTGACTACCCTTCTGACTACCATTCTGACTACCATTCTGACCACCATTCTGACCACCATTCTGACTACCATTCTGACTACCCTTCTGACCACCATTCTGACCACCATTCTGACTACCATTCTGACTACCCTTCTGACTACCATTCTGACCACCATTCTGACTACCATTCTGACTACCCTTCTGACTAACCTTCTGACTAACCTTCTGACCACCATTCTGACCACCATTCTGACTACCATTCTGACCACCATTCTGACTACCATTCTGACTACCCTTCTGACTAACCTTCTGACCACCATTCTGACCACCATTCTGACTACCATTCTGACTACCCTTCTGACTACCATTCTGACTACCATTCTGACCACCATTCTGACCACCATTCTGACTACCATTCTGACTACCCTTCTGACCACCATTCTGACCACCATTCTGACTACCATTCTGACTACCCTTCTGACTACCATTCTGACCACCATTCTGACTACCATTCTGACTACCCTTCTGACTAACCTTCTGACTAACCTTCTGACCACCATTCTGACCACCATTCTGACTACCATTCTGACTACCATTCTGACTACCATTCTGACTACCCTTCTGACTAACCTTCTGACTACCCTTCTGACCACCATTCTGACCACCATTCTGACTACCATTCTGACTACCATTCTGACTACCCTTCTGACTACCCTTCTGACTACCCTTCTGACCACCCTTCTGACTAACCTTCTGACTACCCTTCTGACCACCCTTCTGACTAACCTTCTGACTACCGTTCTGACTACCATTCTGACTACCATTCTGACCACCATTCTGACTACCCTTCTGACCACCATTCTGACTACCCTTCTGACTACCCTTCTGACTACCCTTCTGACCACCCTTCTGACTAACCTTCTGACTACCGTTCTGACTACCATTCGGACTACCCTTCTGACTACCCTTCTGACCACCATTCTGACCACCATTCTGACCACCATTCTGACCACCATTCTGACCACCATTCTGACCACCATTCTGACTAACCTTCTGACCACCATTCTGACCACCATTCTGACCACCATTCTGACCACCATTCTGACTACCCTTCTGACTACCATTCTGACCACCATTCTGACTATCATTCTGACTGCCATTCTGACTGCCATTCAGCCCAACAACACTGCTATTGGTCTAGTGGTCACGCTGCATATTACAGGCTAAATCCCAGCCATTGGACACACCGCACCGAACATACCACCGCCGTCTCTATGTGGATTCTGCATAATTGTAATAACTATAAGAGATCAAATATTGTGCTGCAAGCACAGAAATAAATGACTTATGGTAGCTTGAAAAATGGCCTGATTCTGGAAATTAGACGGATGGAGAAGGATGATATTCAAGTCTTAATCTGCAGCTTTCATTACTGGAGCATTAATGGGAAGATTCTGAGAGAGGAATGTTAATTATCTGCTCATTTGTTTTCTGTGAGAGGAAAGCGAGGGATGGATCAGCCAGAACAAAGACTGTACAGACTTATTGTGTGATGGACTGTTTTCTAAGACCTAGTTGTGTGTTCAGAGCCAGAGTCACCCTATTTCTTTGCATGTTAATGTCACTCATGACTGGCTGCTTACCAAGACAAGGGTAATACATACAGTTGAAGTCGAAAGTTTACATACACCTTAGCCAAATACATTTAAACTCAGTTTTTCACAATTCTTGACATTTAATCCCAGTAAAAATTCCCTGTCTTAGGTCAGTTAGGATCACCACTTTATTTTAAGAATGTGAAATGTCAGAATAATAGTAGAGATAATTATTTATTTAAGCTTTAATTTCTTTCATTACATTCCCAGTGGGTCAGAAGTTTGCATGCACACAATTAGTAGCATTGCCTTTACATTTTTTTTACTTCGGTCAAACGTTTTAGGTAGCCTTCCACAAGCTTCCCACAATAAGTTGGGTGAATTTTGTAACTGAGTCAGGTTTGTAGGCCTCCTTGCTCACACACACTTGTTCAGTTCTGCCCACAAACTTTCTATAGGATTTAGGTCAGGGCTTTGTGATCGCCACTCCAATACCATGACTTTGTTGTCCTTAAGCCATTTTGCCACAACTATGGAAGTATGCTTGGGGTCATTGTCCATTTGGAAGACCCATTTGCAACCAAGCTTTAACTTTCTGACTGATGTCTTGAGATGTTGCTTCAATATATTCGCATAATTTTTTAACCCTCATGATGTCATCTTTTTTGTGAAGTGCACCAGTCCCTCCTGCAGCAAAGCACCTCCACAACGTGATGCTGCCACCCCCGTGCTTCACGGTTGGGATACTGTTCTTCGGCTTGCAAGCCTCCCCCTTTTTCCTCCAACATAACAATGGTCATTATGGCCAAACAGTTCTATTTTTCTTTCATCAGATCAGAGGACATTTCTCCAAAAAGTACGATCTTTGTCCCCATGTGCAGTTGCAAACTGTAGTCTGGCTTTTCTATGGTGGTTTTGGAGCAGTGGCTTCTTCCTTGCTGAGCAGCCTTTCGGGTTATGTCGATATAGGACTTGTTTTATTGTGGATATAGACACTTTTGTACCTGTTTCCTCCAGCATCTTCACAAGGTCCTTTGCTGTTGTTCTGGGATTGATTTGCACTTTTCGCACCACAGTACGTTCATCTCTAGGAGACAGAACGTGTCTCCTTCCTGAGCAGTATGAAGGTGCTCCCATGGTGTTTATACTTGCACACCATTTCTTTGTACAGATGAACGTCGTACCTTCAGGTGTTTGGAAATTGCTCCCAAGGATGAACCAGACTTGTGAAGGTCTACAATTATTTTTCTGAGGTCTTGGCTGATTTCTTTAGATTTTTCCATGATGTCAAGCAAAGAGGCACTGAGTTTGAATGTAGGCCTTGAAATACATCCACAGGTACACCTCCAATTGACTCAAATGATGTCAATTAGCATATCAGAAGCTTCTAAAGCCTTGGCATCATTTTCTGGAATTTTCCAAGCAGTTTAAAGGCACAGTCAACTCAGTGTATGTCATCTTCTGACCCACTGGAATTGTGATACATTGTGAAATAATCTGACTGTAAACAATTGTTGTGAAAATTCCTTGTGTCATGCACAAAGTAGATGTCCTAACCGATTTGCCAAAACTATAGTTTGTTATCAAGAAATTTGTGGGGTGGTTGAAAAACGAGTTTTAATGACTCCAACCTAAGTGTATGTAAACTTCCAACTTACACTGCACATGTTCCATGTTGAGCACAGAAAATACTACATGGCTTGCTCACATTGTGTGCACTCAATAGCCATACATACAGTGATCATTTTGTTTCAAGATAGTAAAGTGCCAAACAAGTATTTACGCTGATCTCATAATGTGTGAAAGCCCAGTTGAAAGTTGTGTGCTGCTCTGTAGTGAAATGTAGATGTGGTGCTGGAGGCAAAATGGCCGCTTCATTGTGTGCTGTTTTGTGAGGGCCTCGTCTATAATTTACTGGGTCTCCACCCCTCTGTCAGTAGTGGATGGTGGTGTCTGTCTGCTCCCAGACCGAAGGGTCAGTGAGGTAGGCTGAGGGGGTTACTTCTTCAAAAGCACTCACTATAAATAAAAAGAAAGAGAGAGAGACATCCCTCCATCTGATGGAAGTATATACTCCTCACCATACCTGACCAAAGAAATAGAAAGCACAAAGAATGAGAGAGGTTGGGGTTGGAGAGGGGTGAAGGTGGAGGGGGTGGAGAGTCGGAGATGTGGAAGGGGGTAGGGTAGGGTTGATATGGTCGGTAGGTGGGTGGGTGAGGGGGTAGGTGGTGAAGTAGGGAGTCTCCATCATTACCATATCCTATAGCTGCAGGGCTCACTCTCTCTGTTCTGTGCTGAAGACATGGAGGCAGATTGAAAGGGTTAATGGGAGTCAGGTAATGCTGTGTAGAGTAATTTACTACTGGGGGTGTGCTAGAGAAAGAGGGGGGTGAAGAAGTGACCCATAATCTTCACACTGAAAATTATTTTAACCATTTCACCTCTGTGTTTGGATTGTGGAGCAGGGGGGTGAGGGGCAACCTGCAATTCATGGAGGACAGGTGCTCAGCTGAGAGAATGATGGGGTCACCACTGCCCCCAGGCCTGGTAGTAATGTAATGCAGCATCTAGCTATCCTGTAGGTTGGGTTCTGTTTTTTAGTCTATTACACGGTGGAGTCAGCAGCACAAAGGAGAGTGGCCTAAACCTTTACAACAGATGTGAATGTCAGCCACAGGATGGGAAGCAGCTGCTGGTGGGGTTGAATGGTATAGCCAACAGTAAAAATAGATGCCTTGTTTATGTCTGTTCAGTGCTATGGCCATGGTGATGGCATGTGGTGTCAGGGCTAGTCTGGGCTGGTCTGGGCTTATTAGGGTGGGGCCAAAACTCTGCTAGTCAGCTGCAAACGGCAGGTGGAACCAGCTAGATCAGGCTCTCAAACACACCTTCACTGAGTCTTTCTCTCTTCTGTCTCTCTCTTTCTCTCTCTCTCTCATTTTCTCTTCTTTCTCTCTTCTCTCTCTCAATTCAATTCAATTCAATTCAAGGGGCTTTATTGGCATGGGAAACATGTGTTAACATTGCCAAAGCAAGTGAGTGAGATATTATACAAAAGTGAAATAAACAATACAAATTAACAGTAAACATTACACATACAGAAGTTTCAAAACAATAAAGACATTACAAATGTTATATTATATATATACAGTGTTGTAACAATGTACAAATGGTTAAAGCACACAAGTTAAAATAAATAAGCATAAATATGGGTTGTATTTACAATGGTGTTTGTTCTTCACTGGTCTCTTTCTCTCTCTCTCTCTCTCTCTCTCTCTCTCTCTCGCTCTCTCTTCTTTCTCTCGCTCTCTCTTCTTTCTCTCTCTCTCTCGCTCTCTCTTCTTTCTCTCTCGCTCTCTCTTCTTTCTCTCTCGCTCTCTCTTCTTTCTCGCTCTCTCTCTCTCTCTCTCTCTCTCTCTCGCTCTCTCTCGCTCTCTCTTCTTTCTCTCGCTCTCTCTTCTTTCTCTCTCTCTCTCGCTCTCTCTTCTTTCTCTCTCGCTCTCTCTTCTTTCTCTCTCTCTCTTCTTTCTCTCTCTCTCTTCTTTCTCTCTCTCTCTCTCTCTCTCTCTCTCTCTCTCTCTCTCTCTCGCTCTCTCTCTCTTCTTTCTCTCTCTCTCTTCTTTCTCTATCTCTCTTCTTTCTCTCTCTCTCTCTCTCTCGCTCTCTCTCTTCTTTCTCTCTCTCTCTCTCTCTCTCTTCTTTCTCTCTCTCTCTCTCTTTCTCTCTCTCTTTTCTTTCGCTCTCTCCCTCTCTCTCTCTCTCTTCTTTCTCTCTCTCTCTCTCTTTCTCTCTCTCTTTTCTTTCGCTCTCTCCCTCTCTCGCTCTCTCTTCTTTCTCTCTCTCTCTCTGTCTCGCTCTCTCTCTCTCTCTCTCTCTCTCTCTCTCTCTCTCTCTCTCTCTCTCAGTCTCTCTCTCTCGCTCTCTCTCTTCTTTCTCTCTTCTTTCTCTCTCTCTCTCTTCTTTCTCTCTCTCTCTCTTCTTTCTCTCTCTCTCTCGCTCTCTCTCTCTCTCTTCTTTCTCTCTCGCTCTCTCTCTCTTCTTTCTCTCTCTCTTCTCTCTCTCTCTTCTTTCTCTCTCTCTCTCTCTCTCTCTCTCTCTCTCTGTCTCTCTCTCTCTCTGTCTCGCTCTCTCTCACTCTGTCTCGCTCTCTCTCTCTCTGTCTCTCTCTCTCTCTCGCTCTCTCTCTCGCTCTCTCTCTCTCTTCTTTCTCTCTCTCTCTTCTTTCTCTCTCTTCTTTCTCTCTCTTCTTTCTTTCTTTCTCTCTCTCCTTTCTCTCTCTCTCTCTCTCTCCTTTCTCTCTCTCTCTCTCTCTCTCCTTTCTCTCTCTCTCTTCTCTCTCTCACTCGCTCTCTCTTCTTTCTCTCTCTCTCTTCTTTCTTATTCTTTCTCTCTCTGCCTCATTATTAATTTATTGACTCTTCTATTCTTCCATTGGTGACTGGCAAAAACAGCTATTCACTTATTTATACCCTGTCAATGGAGACACAAGGCACACCTCCTGGTGTGAGAAAGAACAAGGAGCAAGGACTCCTTCACATATCTTAAGAGAAAACAGCCTGATGAGAGAGGCATGGAACATATATGTATTGTTTGAATTCCTAAGGACAAAGAGGAAGCCATCTGAGGCTGTTTAAATCAATCTAATGTAAGCATCCAGATCAAAGATCACTATGTTTAGTATTGGTTTTAAAACCATCAGTCATTTTCTCGCTGCATTGACATATGGAAATCACACGCTATTTCTGAGAGGTTAATTATCTTCTTGCCAGAGGAATAGTGGTGCTGTATACTAAAACTCAATTGAATCCACATAAATCGTACATAGTAGATATGTTCTTCTCAGATCCAATCTTAGGAAGCCTAGCACTGCACAAACATTTTGTCAGCCGGTGAAGAGGTGAAGGCAAACAAAAAATATATAAAAATAAATAAAAATATAAAAAGGCCATGGTGGCGAAGTAAATACAATATAGCAAGTAAAAAAAAAAAAACACTGGAATGGTTGGTTTGCAGTGGAAGAAAGTGCAAAGTAGAGATAGAAATAATGGGGTGCAAAGGAGCAAAAATAAATAAATGAATACAGTAGGTAAAGAAGTAGTTGTTTGGGCTAAATTATAGATGGGCTATGTACAGGTGCAGTAATCTATGAGCTGCTCTGACAGCTGGTGCTTAAAGCTAGTGAGGGAGATAAGTGTTTCCAGTTTCAGAGATTTTTGTAGTTCGTTCCAGTCATTGGCAGCAGAGAACTGGAAGGAGAGGCGGCCAAAGGAAGAATTGGTTTTGGGGGTGACCAGAGAGATATACCTGCTGGAGCGCGTGCTACAGGTAGGTGCTGCTATGGTGACCAGCGAGCTGAGATAAGGGGGGACTTTACCTAGCAGGGTCTTGTAGATGACCTGGAGCCAGTGGGTTTGGCGACGAGTATGAAGCGAGGGCCAGCCAACGAGAGTGTACAGGTCGCAGTGGTGGGTAGTGTAAGGGGCTTTGGTGACAAAACGGATGGCACTGTGATAGACTGCATCCAATTTATTGAGTAGAGTGTTGGAGGCTATTTTGTAAATGACATCGCCGAAGTCGAGGATTGGTAGGATGGTCAGTTTTACAAGGGTATGTTTGGCAGCATGAGTGAAGGATGCTTTGTTGCGGAATAGGAAGCCAATTCTAGATTTAACTTTGGATTGGAGATGTTTGATGTGAGTCTGGAAGGAGAGTCCACAGTCCAACCAGACACCCAGGTACCCGTAGTTGTCCACATATTCCAAGTCAAAGCCGTCCATAGTAGTGATGTTGGACAGGCGGGCAGGTGCAGGCAGCGATCGGTTGAAGAGCATGCATTTAGTCCTACCCGTACCCAAGAGCAATTGGAGGCCACGGAAGGAGAGCTGTACGGCATTGAAGCTCGCCCGGAGGGTTGTTAACACAGTGTCAAAAGAAGGGCCAGAAGTACACAGAATAGCGTCGTCTGCGCAGAGGTGGATCAGAGACTCATCAGCAGCAAGAGCGACATCACTGATGCATACAGAGAAGAGAGTCGGTCCAAGAATTGAACCCCGTGGCACCCCCATAGAGACTGCCAGAGGCCCGGACAACAGACCCGGGCAACTGTCAAGGAAACAACTGTCGGTCTCACGGTAATTGAACGTTAATTAACGTAAACACACATAGCATCTCCTGGCTTCCACACAAGACCTACAAGCCACTGATGCTGACCTTTGGAACATCTACATTTAAAAAAGTCTAATAAATCCATGATTTATTTTAGACAGGTCTAAAGAAGCATGATATGAAGAAAAGGTAGTCTGTTTCAGAAGAACAGAATAGAATACTCTGAGTTGTCCTTAAGTTAAGCCCTGATCTGGCTATGCCATATGACTGTGGGCTACACTAGTTCATTGAGCAGACAAGATTTGCTTAGAATTCCGTGGCATTATTTTATAGGTTGAAGAATACAGTTGAACAAAGCTGAATCAAATAGAAAGGATATTTTCTCCAAACGATTCGAGAGAGTGCCACATGCAGCTGTTGTGTTGAGAGGAACCAAACATCTCCAATTTAGACTCCAGACCAAAGGACAAATATTCACTGGTCTATTGTCCATTGCTCGTGTTTCTTGGCCCATCCTAGTCTCTTCTTCTTATTGGTGTCCTTTAGTAGTGGTTTCTTTGCAGAAATTCGAACTTGAAGGCATGATTCACACAATCTCCTCTGAACAGTTGATGTTGAGATGTGTCTGTTACTTGAACTCTGTGAAGCATTTATTTGTTTTTGCAATTTCTATTTTTTTTTTTTTGCAATTTCTGAGGCGGGTAATTCTAATGAACTTATCCTCTGCAGCAGAGGTACTCTGGGTCTTCCTCTCCTGTGGCGGTCCTCACGAGAGCCAGTTTCATCATAAACTTGATGGTGTTTTTGTGACTGCACTTGAAGAAACTTTAAAAGTTCTTGAAATGTTCCGTATTGATTTACCTTTAAGTCTTAAAGTAATGATGGACTGTCTTTTCTGTTTGCTTTTTGAGTTGTTCTTGCCAAAATATGGACTTGGTATTTTACCAAATAGGGCGGTCTTCTGTATACCACCCCTACCTTGTCACAACACACCTGATTGGTTCAAACGCATTAAGATGGAAAGAAATTCCACAAATTAAATTTTAACAAGGCACATCTGTTAATTTAAATGCATTCCAGGTGACTACCTCATGAAGCTGGTTGAGAGAATGGCAAGAGTGTGCAATGCTGTCATCAAGACAAAGAGTGGCTATTTTAAGAATCTCAAATATAAAATATGTTTTGATTTCTTTAACACTTTTTTGGTTACCACATGTTTCCATGTGTGTTATTTCATAGTTTTGATGTCTTCACTATTATTCTACAATGTAGAAAATAGTCAAAATAAAAACCCTTGAATGAGTAGGTGTTCTAAAACGTTTGACCGATAGTGTATGTATTTTCATCCTATAGCTTGTTTTCGATCTTCTTTTTAAATATTGAGCTAACATGTTTTCAGCACTTTTATTTCCCTGTCTGATCAAAACTCATTTTCTCATGCTCTTTGTTGTCTCTCTGCAGCAGACATGTAGTTAAAAATATGTTTGGAACATCAGACATGTAGTGATCAATATGTTTGGAACGTCAGACAGGTAGTGATCAATATGTTTGGAACATCAGACATGTAGTGATCAATATGTTTGGAACATCAGACAGGTAGTGATCAATATGTTTGGAACATCAGACATGTAGTGATCAATATGTTTGGAACATCAGACATGTAGTGATCAATATGTTTGGAACATCAGACATGTAGTGATCAATATGTTTGGAACTTCAGACAGGTAGTGATCAATATGTTTGGAACATCAGACATGTAGTGATCAATATGTTTGGAACTTCAGACAGGTAGTGATCAATATGTTTGGAACATCAGACATGTAGTGATCAATATGTTTGGAACATCAGACAGGTAGTGATCAATATGTTTGGAACATCAGACAGGTAGTGATCAATATGTTTGGAACTTCAGACATGTAGTGATCAATATGTTTGGAACGTCAGACAGGTAGTGATCAATATGTTTGGAACATCAGACATGTAGTGATCAATATGTTTGGAACATCAGACAGGTAGTAATCAATATGTTTGGAACTTCAGACATGTAGTAATCAATATGTTTGGAACGTCAGACAGGAAATGATCAATATGTTTTGAACATCAGACATGTAGTGATCAATATGTTTGGAACGTCAGACAGGTAGTGATCAATATGTTTGGAACATCAGACATGTAGTGATCAATATGTTTGGAACATCAGACATGTAGTGATCAATATGTTTGGAACATCAGACAGGTAGTGATCAATATGTTTGGAACATCAGACATGTAGTGATCAATATGTTTGGAACATCAGACATGTAGTGATCAATATGTTTGGAACATCAGACATGTAGGGATCAATATGTTTGGAACGTCAGACAGGTAGTGATCAATATGTTTGGAACATCAGACATGTAGTGATCAATATGTTTGGAACATCAGACATGTAGTGATCAATATGTTTGGAACATCAGACATGTAGTGATCAATATGTTTGGAACATCAGACATGTAGTGATCAATATGTTTGGAACATCAGACATGTAGTGATCAATATGTTTGGAACGTCAGACAGGTAGTGATCAATATGTTTGGAACGTCAGACATGTAGTGATCAATATGTTTGGAACGTCAGACAGGTAGTGATCAATATGTTTGGAACGTCAGACATGTAGTGATCAATATGTTTGGAACGTCAGACAGGTAGTGATCAATATGTTTGGAACGTCAGACAGGTAGTGATCAATATGTTTGGAACATCAGACATGTAGTGATCAATATGTTTGGAACGTCAGACATGTAGTGATCAATATGTTTGGAACGTCAGACATGTAGTGATCAATATGTTTGGAACGTCAGACAGGTAGTGATCAATATGTTTGGAACATCAGACATGTAGTGATCAATATGTTTGGAACGTCAGACAGGTAGTGATCAATATGTTTGGAACGTCAGACAGGTAGTGATCAATATGTTTGGAACGTCAGACAGGTAGTGATCAATATGTTTGGAACATCAGACATGTAGTAATCAATATGTTTGGAACATCAGACATGTAGTGATCAATATGTTTGGAACATCAGACATGTAGTGATCAATATGTTTGGAACATCAGACAGGTAGTGATCAATATGTTTGGAACTTCAGACATGTAGTGATCAATATGTTTGGAACATCAGACATGTAGTGATCAATATGTTTGGAACGTCAGACAGGTAGTGATCAATATGTTTGGAACGTCAGACATGTAGTGATCAATATGTTTGGAACGTCAGACAGGTAGTGATCAATATGTTTGGAACGTCAGACATGTAGTGATCAATATGTTTGGAACGTCAGACAGGAAATGATCAATATGTTTGGAACTTCAGACATGTAGTGATCAATATGTTTGGAACATCAGACAGGTAGTGATCAATATGTTTGGAACTTCAGACATGTAGTGATCAATATGTTTGGAACATCAGACATGTAGTGATCAATATGTTTGGAACATCAGACAGGTAGTGATCAATATGTTTGGAACGTCAGACAGGTAGTGATCAATATGTTTGGAACATCAGACATGTAGTGATCAATATGTTTGGAACATCAGACATGTAGTAATCAATATGTTTGGAACGTCAGACAGGTAGTGATCAATATGTTTGGAACGTCAGACAGGAAATGATCAATATGTTTGGAACTTCAGACATGTAGTGATCAATATGTTTGGAACATCAGACATGTAGTGATCAATATGTTTGGAACATCAGACATGTAGTAATCAATATGTTTGGAACATCAGACATGTAGTGATCAATATGTTTGGAACATCAGACAGGTAGTGATCAATATGTTTGGAACATCAGACATGTAGTGATCAATATGTTTGGAACTTCAGACATGTAGTGATCAATATGTTTGGAACTTCAGACATGTAGTGATCAATATGTTTGGAACGTCAGACAGGTAGTGATCAATATGTTTGGAACGTCAGACATGTAGTGATCAATATGTTTGGAACATCAGACATGTAGTGATCAATATGTTTGGAACGTCAGACATGTAGTGATCAATATGTTTGGAACGTCAGACAGGTAGTGATCAATATGTTTGGAACATCAGACATGTAGTGATCAATATGTTTGGAACATCAGACATGTAGTGATCAATATGTTTGGAACTTCAGACATGTAGTGATCAATATGTTTGGAACATCAGACATGTAGTGATCAATATGTTTGGAACGTCAGACAGGTAGTGATCAATATGTTTGGAACATCAGACATGTAGTGATCAATATGTTTGGAACGTCAGACAGGTAGTGATCAATATGTTTGGAACGTCAGACATGTAGTGATCAATATGTTTGGAACGTCAGACAGGTAGTGATCAATATGTTTGGAACGTCAGACAGGTAGTGATCAATATGTTTGGAACATCAGACATGTAGTGATCAATATGTTTGGAACATCAGACAGGTAGTGATCAATATGTTTGGAACGTCAGACATGTAGTGATCAATATGTTTGGAACGTCAGACATGTAGTGATCAATATGTTTGGAACATCAGACAGGTAGTGATCAATATGTTTGGAACATCAGACATGTAGTGATCAATATGTTTGGAACGTCAGACATGTAGTGATCAATATGTTTGGAACATCAGACAGGTAGTGATCAATATGTTTGGAACGTCAGACAGGTAGTGATCAATATGTTTGGAACGTCAGACAGGTAGTGATCAATATGTTTGGAACGTCAGACAGGTAGTGATCAATATGTTTGGAACATCAGACATGTAGTGATCAATATGTTTGGAACGTCAGACAGGTAGTGATCAATATGTTTGGAACATCAGACATGTAGTGATCAATATGTTTGGAACGTCAGACATGTAGTGATCAATATGTTTGGAACATCAGACAGGTAGTGATCAATATGTTTGGAACGTCAGACAGGTAGTGATCAATATGTTTGGAACATCAGACAGGTAGTGATCAATATGTTTGGAACGTCAGACAGGTAGTGATCAATATGTTTGGAACGTCAGACATGTAGTGATCAATATGTTTGGAACATCAGACAGGTAGTGATCAATATGTTTGGAACATCAGACATGTAGTGATCAATATGTTTGGAACATCATACATGTAGTGATCAATATGTTTGGAACATCAGACATGTAGTGATCAATATGTTTGGAACTTCAGACAGGTAGTGATCAATATGTTTGGAACGTCAGACATGTAGTGATCAATATGTTTGGAACATCAGACAGGTAGTGATCAATATGTTTGGAACATCAGACATGTAGTGATCAATATGTTTGGAACATCAGACAGGTAGTGATCAATATGTTTGGAACATCAGACATGTAGTGATCAATATGTTTGGAACATCAGACAGGTAGTGATCAATATGTTTGGAACGTCAGACAGGTAGTGATCAATATGTTTGGAACGTCAGACAGGTAGTAATCAATATGTTTGGAACGTCAGACAGGTAGTGATCAATATGTTTGGAACGTCAGACAGGTAGTAATCAATATGTTTGGAACGTCAGACAGGTAGTAATCAATATGTTTGGAACGTCAGACAGGAAATGATCAATATGTTTGGAACTTCAGACATGTAGTAATCAATATGTTTGGAACATCAGACAGGTAGTGATCAATATGTTTGGAACGTCAGACAGGAAATGATCAATATGTTTGGAACTTCAGACATGTAGTAATCAATATGTTTGGAACTTCAGACAGGTAGTGATCAATATGTTTGGAACGTCAGACAGGAAATGATCAATATGTTTGGAACTTCAGACATGTAGTGATCAATATGTTTGGAACATCAGACATGTAGTGATCAATATGTTTGGAACGTCAGACAGGTAGTGATCAATATGTTTGGAACGTCAGACAGGTAGTGATCAATATGTTTGGAACGTCAGACAGGTAGTGATCAATATGTTTGGAACGTCAGACATGTAGTGATCAATATGTTTGGAACGTCAGACAGGTAGTAATCAATATGTTTGGAACATCAGACAGGTAGTGATCAATATGTTTGGAACTTCAGACATGTAGTGATCAATATGTTTGGAACTTCAGACATGTAGTGATCAATATGTTTGGAACGTCAGACAGGAAATGATCAATATGTTTGGAACGTCAGACAGGTAGTGATCAATATGTTTGGAACGTCAGACATGTAGTGATCAATATGTTTGGAACATCAGACAGGTAGTGATCAATATGTTTGGAACATCAGACAGGTAGTGATCAATATGTTTGGAACGTCAGACAGGTAGTGATCAATATGTTTGGAACGTCAGACAGGTAGTGATCAATATGTTTGGAACGTCAGACAGGAAATGATCAATATGTTTGGAACTTCAGACATGTAGTGATCAATATGTTTGGAACGTCAGACAGGTAGTGATCAATATGTTTGGAACGTCAGACAGGAAATGATCAATATGTTTGGAACTTCAGACATGTAGTGATCAATATGTTTGGAACATCAGACAGGTAGTGATCAATATGTTTGGAACATCAGACAGGTAGTGATCAATATGTTTGGAACGTCAGACAGGTAGTGATCAATATGTTTGGAACGTCAGACAGGTAGTGATCAATATGTTTGGAACGTCAGACAGGAAATGATCAATATGTTTGGAACTTCAGACATGTAGTGATCAATATGTTTGGAACGTCAGACAGGTAGTGATCAATATGTTTGGAACGTCAGACAGGAAATGATCAATATGTTTGGAACTTCAGACATGTAGTGATCAATATGTTTGGAACATCAGACAGGTAGTGATCAATATGTTTGGAACGTCAGACAGGTAGTGATCAATATGTTTGGAACATCAGACATGTAGTGATCAATATGTTTGGAACATCAGACAGGTAGTGATCAATATGTTTGGAACATCAGACAGGTAGTGATCAATATGTTTGGAACGTCAGACATGTAGTGATCAATATGTTTGGAACTTCAAATCACAATGAAATCTTAGTGTCAAATCGCAATATATATAAAATTGGGAGAATCGCAATGCATATCATATCGGCATCTAAGTTTTCGTGATGATATTGTATCGTGAGGTCCTTGGCAAGTCCCACCCCTAACGGGTAACCAACGCCAGGACTGGGAAACATATTATTTCTCCATAGATCTGTCTCAATTCTGTTTTTCTCAAAGATGAATATGAAGATGTCTCTCCAACCGCTAGGCTGTGTTGAGAAGAGAACACAAGTGCAGGTGTGCAGCAGTTTTCACTGAACCCTGTTCCTGTAGAGATACCTTCCTGTAGGTTTTAACTCCAACTCTGTTCCTGTAGAGATACCTTCCTGTAGGTTTTAACTCCAACTCTGTTCCTGTAGAGATACCTTCCTGTAGGTTTACACTGCACCCTGTTCCTGTAGAGATACCTTCCTGTAGGTTTTCACTGCACCCTGTTCCTGTAGAGATACCTTCCTGTAGGTTTACACTGCACCCTGTTCCTGTAGAGATACCTTCCTGTAGGTTTTAACTCCAACTCTGTTCCTGTAGAGATACCTTCCTGTAGGTTTTCACTGCACCCTGTTCCTGTAGAGATACCTTCCTGTAGGTTTTCACTGCACCCTGTTCCTGTAGAGATACCTTCCTGTAGGTTTTAACTCCAACTCTGTTCCTGTAGAGATACCTTCCTGTAGGTTTACACTGCACCCTGTTCCTGTAGAGATACCTTCCTGTAGGTTTTCACTGAACCCTGTTCCTGTAGAGATACCTTCCTGTAGGTTTTAACTCCAACCCTGTTCCTGTAGAGATACCTTCCTGTAGGTTTTCACTGAACCCTGTTCCTGTAGAGATACCTTCCTGTAGGTTTTAACTCCAACTCTAATCTAGCACGCCTGATTCTAATAATTAGCTGGTGTACAAACTGAATCAGGTTAGTTACAGCTGGGGTTTAAAAGAACCTTAGAGGCGGGTAGCTCTCCAGGAACAGGGTTGGAGAGTCCTGGTCTATGTGATCCTGAGTGTGTGTGGCAGTGTAATAGTATTTATAGAGGCAGGGGCATGAACCGTCTCTGGTGTTTCAGGATTAGCTTGTTTGGCCTGGTGAGCGACCCTGGTTTTTCTGCATCATTTCAGGGCCTCCATGTTTTCAGAGGGAGATTAGCGGGAGGCCAGGTTATTTGGTAATGTGATGACCCCTCACACTCTTCACACCTCACCATCACTCTCCCGAGACCACTGTCCCACACACAGGAATGAGAGACTAGGTGTGTATTTGTGTGTGCGTGCGTACGGGTGTCTGTGTGCATTTCCATTTGTGATACATGAAATAGTAAGGTAGCCGTCGAAAAAAGCCAAAGATAGAGGTCATAGTGAGAGAGACAGACCAGTCACAGACGACGGAATAACAAAAACCTGTCAGGACCGGTTGCAGTTTGAAATAATCTATATCATGATTATACCTCCATAACCCTGTCAGTGGAGGCTGCTCTAAGCATTCATTTTTTTAACAAAGCCATTTGATTCCTCTACTCCTGTTAAAATGCCTCTCTGGGTAGTGGTTCCCCCTGTGTGTCAGTACAGACTCTCTAGTGTCTGTCTAGGAGTCCGTCTGTTGACCTGCGTGTCTGTCCTTGGGTTCACGCCTGGATATGCAATCTTTCCTCAGCAGTAGCTAGCACCTTCAGCCTTTCAGCTTTCTGCTTCCCCCTTTTGATCTCAGACAGATACCTTCTGCCTGGCTGCCTCTCCACTCTGACTGTCAGAGGAAAACCTAATGGTGGTTTAGTCCAGGTCAAAGAGAGGAAGGGGGAGAAGGATGTAGAGAGGGAGAGGGAGGGGGAGAGGGAGGTGGAGAGGGAGAGGGAGGTAGAGAGGGAGGTAGAGAGGGAGGTGGAGAGGGAGGGGGAGAGGGAGAGGGAGGGGGAGGGAGAGGGGGAGGGAGAGGGGGAGGGGGAGGGAGAGGGGGAGGGAGGTGGAGAGGGAGAGGGAGAGGGGGAGGGAGGTGGAGAGGGAGAGGGAGAGGGAGGGGGGGAGAGGGAGGGGGAGAGGGAGGTGGAGAGGGAGAGGGAGAGGGAGGGGGAGAGGGAGAGGGAGTGGGAGAGGGAGGTGGAGAGGGAGGGGGAGAATGGGGGATACATTAAAGGGAGAGAAACGTATAAGGCTTTTACCAACTCAGGCCATTGCATCAGTTGTAGGCTGTGGTTGCATCACTGATGTTAACCAAGCTGTTTACATAGTATCTGCAGACTTGGCCCACATTACTGCTTTATCTCAGAGGAATTACATCCCCTTACTAAGTATGTTTACTGAAGTCTGCTCTTTATACTAACACTGGCCCAAATGTGCTTGTTGAATAGGTGTAATTCCATATTTTAGCTGGGGCTTTGTTTTACACCAATAAACAAAACCCAATTCCCTGCTAAGACTAGGAGTGGATTAATCAGATTAACAGACAATAATAGTAGTAACACGATCTAATCCCACCCATAATTACTCACTTTAGGACATATGTTTGGCCAAGCAAACCTCCAGCCCTTCTGCTATCTACTTCTGGTCCTGCTCTCTCTTCTCTCCACCTCTACCTGTCTGTCCTCTCCACCTCTACCTGTCTGTCCTCTCCACCTCTACCTGTCTGTCCTCTCAACCTCTACCTGTCTGTCCTCTCCACCTCTACCTGTCTGTCCTCTCCACCTCTACCTGTCTGTCCTCTCCACCTATACCTGTCTGCCCTCTCCACCTATACCTGTCTGTCCTCTCCACCTCTAGCTGTCTGTCCTCTCCACCTCTACCTGTCTGTCCTCTCAACCTCTACCTGTCTGTCCTCTCCACCTCTACCTGTCTGTCCTCTCAACCTCTACCTGTCTGTCCTCTCCACCTCTACCTGTCTGTCCTCTCCACCTCTACCTGTCTGTCCTCTCCACCTCTACCTGTCTGTCCTCTCAACCTCTACCTGTCTGTCCTCTCCACCTCTACCTGTCTGTCCTCTCCACCTCTACCTGTCTGTCCTCTCCACCTCTACCTGTCTGTCCTCTCAACCTCTACCTGTCTGTCCTCTCCACCTCTACCTGTCTGTCCTCTCAACCTCTACCTGTCTGTCCTCTCAACCTCTACCTGTCTGTCCTCTCCACCTCTACCTGTCTGTCCTCTCCACCTCTACCTGTCTGTCCTCTCCACCTCTACCTGTCTGTCCTCTCAACCTCTACCTGTCTGTCCTCTCAACCTCTACCTGTCTGTCCTCTCCACCTCTACCTGTCTGTCCTCTCAACCTCTACCTGTCTGTCCTCTCAACCTCTACCTGTCTGTCCTCTCAACCTCTACCTGTCTGTCCTCTCCACCTCTACCTGTCTGTCCTCTCCACCTCTACCTGTCTGTCCTCTCCACCTCTACCTGTCTGTCCTCTCAACCTCTACCTGTCTGTCCTCTCCACCTCTACCTGTCTGTCCTCTCCACCTCTACCTGTCTGTCCTCTCCACCTCTACCTGTCTGTCCTCTCCACCTCTACCTGTCTGTCCTCTCAACCTCTACCTGTCTGTCCTCTCAACCTCTACCTGTCTGTCCTCTCAACCTCTACCTGTCTGTCCTCTCCACCTCTATCTGTCTGTCCTCTCCACCTCTACCTGTCTGTCCTCTCCACCTCTACCTGTCTGTCCTCTCAACCTCTACCTGTCTGTCCTCTCCACCTCTACCTGTCTGTCCTCTCCACCTCTACCTGTCTGTCCTCTCCACCTCTACCTGTCTGTCCTCTCCACCTCTACCTGTCTGTCCTCTCCACCTCTACCTGTCTGTCCTCTCCACCTCTACCTGTCTGTCCTCTCAACCTCTACCTGTCTGTCCTCTCCACCTCTACCTGTCTGTCCTCTCCACCTCTACCTGTCTGTCCTCTCCACCTCTACCTGTCTGTCCTCTCCACCTCTACCTGTCTTACCTGTCTGTCCACTTCACCTCTACCCTCTCTACCTCTACCTGTCTGTCCTCTCCACCCCTATCCTCTCCACATCTGCTTGTCTAACCTCTCCACCTCTACCTGTCTTACCTGTCTGTCCACTTCACCTCTACCCTCTCCACCTCTACCTGTCTGCCCTCTATACCTCTACCCTCTCCACCCCTACCTGTCTGTCCTCTCCACCCCTACCCTCTCCACCTCTACCCGTCGGTCGGTATCTTAGGACCAGGCCAGGGGAGAGTCTGTATCTTAGGACCAGGGGAGTGGAGGGTCTGTATCTTAGGACCAGTGAAATGGAGGGTCTGTATCTTAGGACCAGGGGAGTGGAGGGTCTGTATCTTAGGACCAGGGGAGTGGAGGGTCTGTATCTTAGGACCAGGGGAGTGGAGGGTCTGTATCTTAGGACCAGTGGAATGGAGGGTCTGTATCTTAGGACCAGGGGAGTGGAGGGTCTGTATCTTAGGAACAGGGGAGTGGAGGGTCTGTATCTTAGGACCAGGGGAGTGGAGGGTCTGTATCTTAGGACCAGGGGAGTGGAGGGTCTGTATCTTAGGACCAGGGGAGTGGAGGGTCTGTATCTTAGGAACAGGGGAAGGGAGGGTCTCTGTATCTTAGAAAAACATGTATTTGACGACTGCAGTTATTTGTTGATGCTTTGTTTTCAAATCTTTAAGCAGTCAAATATGTACGTCAATGCAAGAGAACAAGAGGGGTGAAATGTGCACACATAAACACATGCTCTCTATATGTATAGTACCATTAGTTACCTCAGTTTTACACTCTCTATATGTATAGTACTATTAATTACTACAGTTTTACACTTACAGACAGACAGACCGACAGACAGACCGACAGACAGACCGACAGACCGACAGACCGACAGACCGGCAGACAGACAGACAGACAGACAGACAGACAGACAGGCTATTAACACATAAAACACATGCTCTCTATATG
>NC_074688.1:7134849-7253800 GCF_029448725.1 Salvelinus fontinalis | reverse complement strand
TTTTGTCTTCATTGGGCAGATACACCTTTTAGGAATGAGTGTGCTGAAAGTTGAATCATCATAATACACTCTGTAGTGATGAGATGACAGTTGAATCATTATAATACACTCTGTAGTGATGCGATGACAGTTGAATCATTATAATACACTATGGTGTGATGAGATGACAGTTGAATCATCATAATATGTTCTCTAGTGATGAGATGACAGTTGAATCATCATAATATGTTCTCTAGTGATGAGATGACAGTTGAATCATTATAATACACTCTGTAGTGATGAGATGACAGTTGAATCATTATAATACACTCTGTAGTGATGAGATGACAGTTGAATCATTATAATACACTCTTTAGAGATGAGATGACAGTTGAATCATTATAATACACTCTGTAGTGATGCGATGACAGTTGAATCATTATAATACACTCTTTAGAGATGAGATGACAGTTGAATCATTATAATACACTCTGTAGTGATGAGATGACAGTTGAATCATTATAATACACTCTGTAGTGATGAGATGACAGTTGAATCATTATAATACACTATGGTGTGATGAGATGACAGTTGAATCATTATAATACACTCTGTAGTGATGAGATGACAGTTGAATCATTATAATACACTCTGTAGTGATGAGATGACAGTTGAATCATTATAATACACTCTGTAGTGATGAGATGACAGTTGAATCATTATAATACACTCTGTAGTGATGCGATGACAGTTGAATCATTATAATACACTGTAGTGATGAGATGACAGTTGAATCATTATAATACACTCTGTAGTGATGAGATGACAGTTGAATCATTATAATACACTCTGTAGTGATGAGATGACAGTTGAATCATTATAATACACTCTGTAGTGATGAGATGACAGTTGAATCATTATAATACACTCTGTAGTGATGAGATGACAGTTGAATCATTATAATACACTCTGTAGTGATGAGATGACAGTTGAATCATTATAATACACTCTGTAGTGATGAGATGACAGTTGAATCATTATAATACACTCTGTAGTGATGAGATGACAGTTGAATCATTATAATACACTCTGTAGTGATGAGATGACAGTTGAATCATTATAATACACTCTGTAGTGATGAGATGACAGTTGAATCATTATAATACACTCTGTAGTGATGAGATGACTGTGTCCTGTTTGTCTTGTGGCTTCATCAATCTCCTGTTGTATCAATCTCCTACAGAGTATATGCTACTGTAGAACCCCTGCTATTGGTATACTGATGGGTTACTGACTCACATACAC
Source organism: Salvelinus fontinalis (assembly GCF_029448725.1). Taxonomy (NCBI): domain Eukaryota; kingdom Metazoa; phylum Chordata; class Actinopteri; order Salmoniformes; family Salmonidae; genus Salvelinus; species Salvelinus fontinalis. The sequence continues at coordinate 7,252,516 of NC_074688.1, read as the reverse complement.
GCACGCGCACACACACACACACACACACACACACACACACACACACACACACACACACACACACACACACACACACACACACACACACACACACACACACACACACACACACACACACACACACACACACACACACATGTACAGACACACATTCACACCTCTACCCTGCTCCATTCCACCCTGCTGCCCACCCCTAGCCCCTGTTATGAGTGTAATCTGATGGGTAGTGTGGCTGTCCTCAGGGAATCCACTGAAATAACTGTGATATTCCTCTGAAGGACCTTTTTACAGCTTGTATAATAACGACCAGTTGAAGCCTGGACCCTGCAGACTCTGTATTGGGGGCTTAGTAATCACCATGCAGAGAAATTAATGACACATCAACCAGAGATCTTTTCACATTATTTATTTATCTCTCAGTCCAACCATACTTCTATCTCTATCAACTATCTCTGTCAGCCTCCCCACAACCTCCTCATTGCCTTGTTTATTTCCAACCCTGTCTCCGCACGCTGGGTCTCCTGGTTGGTTAACATGGCGGGAGGAAACAAACAGTGGAGTCTAAGTTATACATGCAGCACAGTGCTGAACCAGTCAGGATACAACAGATGCCTACCCTCCAGATCCCTTTCTTTCTCTTACTGTCTCTCTACTGTGTGGGTTTATGGAGGGGTAGTCTCTCTCTACATGCACTGTGTGGGTTTATGGAGGGGTAGTCTCTCTCTACATGCACTGTGTGGGTTTATGGAGGGGTAGTCTCTCTCTACATGCACTGTGTGGGTTTATGGAGGGGTAGTCTCTCTCTATATGCACTGTGTGGGTTTATGGAGGGGTAGTCTCTCTCTACATGCACTGTGTGGGTTTATAGAGGGGTAGTCTCTCTCTACATGCACTGTGTGGGTTTATGGAGGGGTAGTCTCTCTCTACATGCACTGTGTGGGTTTATGGAGGGGTAGTCTCTCTCTACATGCACTGTGTGGGTTTATGGAGGGGTATTCTCTCTCTACATGCACTGTGTGGGTTTATGGAGGGGTATTCTCTCTCTACATGCACTGTGTGGGTTTATGGAGGGGTAGTCTCTCTCTACATGCACTGTGTGGGTTTATGGAGGGGTAGTCTCTCTCTACATGCACTGTGTGGGTTTATGGAGGGGTAGTCTCTCTCTACATGCACTGTGTGGGTTTATGGAGGGGTAGTCTCTCTCTACATGCACTGTGTGGGTTTATGGAGGGGTAGTCTCTCTCTACATGCACTGTGTGGGTTTATGGAGGGGTAGTCTCTCTCTACATGCACTGTGTGGGTTTATGGAGGGGTAGTCTCTCTCTACATGCACTGTGTGGGTTTATGGAGGGGTAGTCTCTCTCTACATGCACTGTGTGGGTTTATGGAGGGGTAGTCTCTCTCTACATGCACTGTGTGGGTTTATGGAGGGGTAGTCTCTCTCTACATGCACTGTGTGGGTTTATGGAGGGGTAGTCTCTCTCTACATGCACTGTGTGGGTTTATGGAGGGGTAGTCTCTCTCTACATGCACTGTGTGGGTTTATGGAGGGGTAGTCTCTCTCTACATGCACTGTGTGGGTTTATGGAGGGGTAGTCTCTCTCTACATGCACTGTGTGGGTTTATGGAGGGGTAGTCTCTCTCTACATGCACTGTGTGGGTTTATGGAGGGGTAGTCTCTCTCTACATGCACTGTGTGGGTTTATGGAGGGGTAGTCTCTCTCTACATGCACTGTGTGGGTTTATGGAGGGGTAGTCTCTCTCTACATGCACTGTGTGGGTTTATGGAGGGGTAGTCTCTCTCTACATGCACTGTGTGGGTTTATGGAGGGGTAGTCTCTCTCTACATGCACTGTGTGGGTTTATGGAGGGGTAGTCTCTCTCTACATGCACTGTGTGGGTTTATGGAGGGGTAGTCTCTCTCTACATGCACTGTGTGGGTTTATGGAGGGGTAGTCTCTCTCTACATGCACTGTGTGGGTTTATGGAGGGGTAGTCTCTCTTTACATTAACTGTGTGGGTTTATGGAGGGGTAGTCTCTCTTTACATGCACTGTGTGGGTTTATGGAGGGGTAGTCTCTCTCTACATGCACTGTGTGGGTTTATGGAGGGGTAGTCTCTCTCTACATGCACTGTGTGGGTTTATGGAGGGGTAGTCTCTCTTTACATTAACTGTGTGGGTTTATGGAGGGGTAGTCTCTCTCTACATGCACTGTGTGGGTTTGTGGAGGGGTAGTCTCTCTCTACATGCACTGTGTGGGTTTATGGAGGGGTAGTCTCTCTCTACATGCACTGTTTTGGGTTTATGGAGGGGTAGTCTCTCTCTACATGCACTGTGTGGGTTTATGGAGGGGTAGTCTCTCTCTACATGCACTGTGTGGGTTTGTGGAGGGGTAGTCTCTCTTTACATGCACTGTGTGGGTTTATGGAGGGGTAGTCTCTCTCTACATTAACTGTGTGGGTTTATGGAGGGGTAGTCTCTACATGAACTGTGTGGGTTTATGGAGGGGTAGTCTCTCTCTACATGCACTGTGTGGGTTTATGGAGGGGTAGTCTCTCTCTACATGCACTGTGTGGGTTTATGGAGGGGTAGTCTCTCTATACATTAACTGTGTGGGTTTATGGAGGGGTAGTCTCTCTATACATTAACTGTGGGTTTATGGAGGGGTAGTCTTTCTATACATTAACTGTGTGGGTTTATGGAGGGGTAGTCTCTACATGAACTGTGTGGGTTTATGGAGGGGTAGCCCTTTGTGTCAACAGGAGGAACCCCACTCGGAGGAGAAACCTCCACAGTTAGGGTATAATATATCAGAACCGGGTGCTCTCTCCTTAGGTAAAAGGCGTGATCAGTCTCCGACTCTGTCAGTTTGCATTGTGTGTGTGTGTGTGTGTGTGTGTGTGTGTGTGTGTGTGTGTGTGTGTGTGTGTGTGTGTGTGTGTGTGTGTGTGTGTGTGTGTGTGTGTGTGTGTGCATTCATGTGACAGGGGGATTTACATGCTCTAATGATGAGGGATCAGGGCGGGGACAGGTCCTGTCAGCACCCCTAACGAGAGATGTCCTGTAGCCCTAGGCCAGCGGTGGTGGGGAGAGACGGGTGGTAGGGTGCAAAGGTGATGTAGGCTGGGATCTGTCTTCAGTGACATGCCCTCCCATGGTTAATGTGGAGCCCCCTCCTCTCGTCCGCAGCCTCTGGATTCTTCTGCACTGTAATGATCCAGTTACAAGTGATAAGGAGCCTGTTGGATGGAGAAGAGAGTAGCAAAAGAGGAAGTGGATAAGAAGACAGTCTTTTGCATCTCTAAGACTACATCATCTCTGTTACATAACCCACCACATATCACCATGTATTAACACATTCATCTGATATCTGATGTATCCTAATTATGTTCATGGCAGAGAAAACCACAGTGCAGTGTACTGCTAAGGCATTTATCAATAAGCCTTCCAGAACTAGCAGAAATCAGCCCTTAGCTGAGTTAATATATTAGGCCTATTTAGTCCAGTGGAGCTGAGAGCTTTTATCATGTAGGATAGGGTTCCCCAACTGGTGGCCCGTGTGTGGTTAGTTTTGGGGACAATTTTCATTGTTTAACATGAAAGACTGTAAAAGCAGCACAAAGTGATTTTTATTTTGGAAATCGACGCTCAAGTATTTCCATGCATAATAGAGAGACGTGTGTGTGTGTGTGTGTGTGTGTGTGTGTGTGTGTGTGTGTGTGTGTGTGTGTGTGTGTGTGTGTGTGTGTGTGTGTGTGTGTGTGTGTGTGTGTGTGTGTGTGTGTGTGTGTGTGTGTGTGTGTGTGGTGTAATATCACACCTCATCTCTGAGCCATATGTGTTAAAGCCAGAAAGAGCACATTAATGACCTCTCTGTTTTAAAATTTGCACAACACCGTATGCACAACACCGTATGCACAACACCGTATGCACAACACCGTATGCACAACACCGTATGCACAACACCGTATGCACCAATCCGTATGCACAACACCGTATGCACAACACCGTAACTGAAGATGGCACAATATTTAAAACACTTTTTCTCTCGGGTTACTAAAATATACACAACAGAATATTTCTTCACACAGCCTCACATAATCCCCCCTCTGATGCAGGGAGGGCATTAAGGAAGGCCATTTGCTTGAATCCTGACCCCGGGGACATCCTCAGGGCAGACCGTCAGGACCTCTCCAAGAGCCCTCCAGAGCCACTCTGGGGCCACACATGTTGCACTCCGGACCTCACCCTGGCCCTGCTGATGGATCTCACCTTGACCCTGCAGATGGACCTCACCCTGGCCCTGCTGATGGATCTCACCTTGACCCTGCTGATGGACCTCACCCTGGCCCTGCTGATGGATCTCACCTTGACCCTGCTGCAGGACCTCACCCTACCCCTGCTGATGGATCTCACCTTGACCCTGCAGATGGACCTCACCCTGGCCCTGCTGATGGATCTCACCTTGACCCTGCTGATAGACCTCACCCTGGCCCTGCAGATGGACCTCACCCTGGCCCTGCAGCTGGACCTCACCAAGGCCCTGCAGATGGACCTCACCCTGGCCCTGCTGCTGGACCTCACCCTGGCCCTGCAGATGGACCTCACCCTGGCCCTGCTGCTGGACCTCACCCTGGCCCTGCTGATGGACCTCACCCTGGCCCTGCTGATGGAACTCACCCTGGCCCTGCAGATGGACCTCACCCTGGCCCTGCAGATGGACCTCACCCTGGCCCTGCAGATGGACCTCACCCTGGCCCTGCTGATGGAACTCACCCTGGCCCTGCAGATGGACCTCACCCTGGCCCTGCAGATGGACCTCACCCTGGCCCTGCAGATGGACCTCACCCTGGCCCTGCAGATGGACCTCACCCTGGCCCTGCAGATGGACCTCACCCTGGCCCTGCTGATGGAACTCACCCTGGCCCTGCAGATGGACCTCACCCTGGCCCTGCAGATGGACCTCACCCTGGCCCTGCTGATGGACCTCACCCTGGCCCTGCTGCTGGACCTCACCCTGGCCCTGCAGATGGACCTCACCCTGGCCCTGCTGATGGACCTCACCCTGGCCCTGCTGATGGATCTCACCCTGGCCCTGCAGATGGACCTCACCCTGGCCCTGCTGATGGAACTCACCCTGGCCCTGCAGATGGACCTCACCCTGGCCCTGCAGATGGACCTCACCCTGGCCCTGCTGATGGAACTCACCCTGGCCCTGCAGATGGACCTCACCCTGGCCCTGCTGATGGAACTCACCCTGGCCCTGCTGATGGACCTCACCCTGGCCCTGCTGATGGAACTCACCCTGGCCCTGCAGATGGACCTCACCCTGGCCCTGCAGTTGGAGCTCACCCTGGCCCTGCAGATGGACCTCACCCTGGCCCTGCTGATGGACCTCACCCTGGCCGTGCAGATGGACCTCACCCTGGCCCTGCTGATGGATCTCACCTTGACCCTGCTGATGGACCTCACCCTGGCCCTGCAGATGGACCTCACCCTGGCCCTGCTGATGGACCTCACCCTGGCCCTGCTGATGGAACTCACCCTGGCCCTGCAGATGGACCTCACCCTGGCCCTGCTGATGGAACTCACCCTGGCCCTGCTGATGGATCTCACCTTGACCCTGCTGATGGACCTCATCCTGGCCCTGCTGATGATTCATCTAATGGCTGTGTGGGGCTGTGTGGGAGGGCAGGATTCACATTATTTAGCATTCTGTCTGAAGCTGCTACACTGTCTGTCTGTCTCTCTGGAAGACACAGTGAAGACAATCAATAACCCAAATATGGGGCTGATGGCCCTAATGATTAGTTATGCCATGAGTGTGTCTACTCACGAGGAAGATGGCTTTTTTATACAGGGAGAGAAAATATCAATATCAAGTATATATATGCATTGGGTTTTAATCTTTGACCGCTAGCGGTCGTTGGGATTTAATATAGGTCTTACTGTGTGCCATAATAGTTTCTATATTGTAAGTCTATATTACATTTTCATAGTAGCCTGTCAGTAGAGGCAGAGGAGGAGCTGTGAGGTTTATGTCCTGGTGTAGACCAGTGTTACCACATGCACTATGCTGGGCTCTCACCCTGCGTTAGGCTGGGCCTTCGCCCTGCATTAGGCTGGGCCCTTGCCCTGCATTAGGCTGGGCCTTCGCCCTGCATTAGGCTGGGCCCTCGCCCTGCATTAGGCTGGGCCCTCGCCCTGCATTAGGCTGGGCCCTCGCCCTGCATTAGGCTGGGCCCTCGCCCTGCATTAGGCTGGGCCCACCACTCTGCGTTAGGCTGGGCCCTCGCCCTGCACTATGCTAGGCCCTCGCCCTGCGTTTGGCTGGGCCCTCGCCGTGCGTTAGGCTTGGCCCTCGCCTTGCGTTAGGCTGGGCACTCGCCCTGCGTTAGGCTGGGCCCTCGTCCTGCACTAGGCTCTACCCTGAATTCTGATCAGGGCCCTGCCCCCACCACATAAATAGATGATGCCTCCCTATCAGCCCTGCCTGCTTCCTGCCTACTCCCTATTCCTTGCCCTCTGACCTAGGGCCAGTCCCAGTGTCAGTTCCAGTCCCACTTCTGACCCAGGGCCAGTACCAGGGTCAGTACCAGGACCAGTACCAGGGCCAGTCCCAGGGTCAGTTCCAGTCCCAGCTCTGACCCAGGACCTGTACCAGGGTCAGTCCCAGGACCAGGACCAGGACCAGTACCAGGACCAGTACCTGTACCAGGGTCAGTTCCAGTCCCACCTCTGACCCAGGACCTGTACCAGGGTCAGTCCCAGGACCAGTACCAGGGCCAGTACCAGGGTCAGTCCCAGGGTCAGTCCCAGTCCCACCTCTGACCCAGGACCAGTACCAGGGTCAGTCCCAGGACCAGTACCAGGGGCAGTACCAGGACCAGTACCAGGGCCAGTCCCAGGGCCAGTACCAGGGCCAGTCCCAGGGTCAGTTTCAGTCCCACCTCTGACCCAGGACCAGTACCAGGGCCAGTCCCAGGGTCAATACCAGGGCCAGTCCCAGGGCCAGTTTCAGTCCCACCTCTGACCCAGGGCCAATACCAGGGTCAGTACCAGGACCAGTACCAGGGGCAGTACCAGGACCAGTACCAGGGCCAGTCCCAGGGTCAGTCCCAGGGTCTTGTTTCAGTCCCACCTCTGACCCAGGGCCAATACCAGGGCCAGTCCCAGGGTCAGTCCCAGGGTCAGTTTCAGTCCCACCTCTGACCCAGGGCCAATACCAGGGCCAATACCAGTACCAGGACCAGGACCAGTACCAGGACCAGTACCTGTACCAGGACCAGGGCCAGTCCCAGGGTCAGTTTCAGTCCCACCTCTGACACAGGGCCAATACCAGGGTCAATACCAGGGCCAGTCCCAGGGCCAGTCCCAGAGTCAGTCCCAGTCCCAGCGTCCTGTCTCCTTCCACCACTCTAATTATACAAGGAGCTCGCTCCACCATCTGTAATTTAAAACTCTAAAACACTGTTATTATCTACAACTTTTATAGGAACTCATAAATAATACTGAGCTCTTTTTTAAAAGCCTGATTCACTCCTGAGACGCTTAAACCTCCAGGTTAGTTTTAGGGGAGGACCCTCGCCTGTGACTGTACTTCCCCCTCCGCCCCGTCCCCTCTAAACAGCGGAGATCAGTGTCTCTGTTTGTTATCTGACAGAAAGGAGGTATATGGTAGAGCAGGTCTGTGGTGTTGTGTCACAACGTCTCGTCAACTCCTGTCACATTGACACATGGGGATGGTGTTTTGTCTTAGTTTGTTAGGAAATGTTTCCAAGTGGTGTGGTGGAGCTCTCCAACTGATCCTGATGTCTGTTCAACACTGATGTCATCAATGACTCTAGCAGGGCAAGACACTAAACCACTAATGGACAGGAACATGTAACCATATGGCTTAATTTAAGACATACCGTATTTCTCTACATGTCCGGAGGAAAATATAGGATTCAGTGAGGACATGCACAGTTCTCAACTTCACAGTTTGAAGGAGATGGCCACAATTCTATATTTAACTATAATGTCAAATCTGTCTGTCTGCTGTGCTCATTTAATAGAGACTTTAGCTGTGTAGCAGTTCTCCTACAGTGGTCACAGTTAAGTGTGAGCACTGGATCTAAGTTGATGTATAGAAGTGTAGGGGAGATGTAGGGAGACATGCAGCATGTGGAGGATGCCACCATGTCTAATCAGAGCTATTGTGTGAAGGCTGTTTTCCTCCCAGCCTGCCTGTCTGTGTCCTGCCTGTCTATGTCCTACCTGTCCATGTCCTACCTGTTTGCGTCCTACCTGTCTTTGTCCTGCCTGTCTGTGTCCTGCCTGTTTGGGCTGGCTGCTGATTTATGTCCTGGTCTTCTTATTCAGCCCTCTGGGAGGGAGGGAGGGAAGGAAGGAAGGAGGGCCATAAAGCACACTATGGAACACACTGGAATAACTAGGCTCAGCATTCTGCTGTCTCATCTTACAACCAGCCCCCTACTTGTTCCTCAGGCAACACAAAACAACCAGGGAATAAAGACAAACAGGACCGGGAAATGAATGCCTCTTGCTTTTGTTCTGAGAGGTCAAAATCAAATTTTATTTGTCACAAACACGTTTTTATGTTATTGCGGGTGTAGCGAAACGCTTGTATTCCCCCCTTGGCATTTTTCCGATTTTGTTGCCTTACAACCTGGAATTAAAATATATTTTGGGGGGGGTTTGTATCATTTGATTTACACAACATGACTACCACTTTGAAGATGCAAAATAGTTTTGATTGTGAAACAAACAAGAAATAACACAAATAAACAGAAAACTTAAGTGAGCATTAACTATTCACCCTCCGAAAGTCAATACTTTATAGAGTCACCTTTTGCAGCAATTACAGCTGCAAGTCTCTTGGAGTATGTCTCTATAAGCTTGGCACATCTAGCCGCTGAGATTCCTCAAGAAAACACTGCTCCAGCTCCTTCAGGTTGGATGGGTTCTGCTGGTGTACAGCAATCTTTAAGTCATACCACAGATTCTCAATTGGATTGAGGTCTGGGCTTTGGCTAGGCCATTCCAAGACATGTAAATGTTTCCCGTTAAACCACTCAAGTGTTGCTTTAGCAGTATGCTTAGGGTCATTGTCCTGCTGGAAGGTGAACCTTCGTCCCAGTCTCAAATCACTGGAAGACAAACAGGTTTCCCTCAAGAATTTCCCTGTATTTAGCGCGATCCATCATTCCTTCAATTCTGACCCGTTTCGTAGTCCCTGCTAATGAAAAAACTCCCCACAGCATGATGCTGCCACCAGCATACTTCACTTCTCGGGGTGATAAGAGGTGTTGGGTTTGCGCCAGACATAGCGTTTTCCTTGTTGGCCAAAAAGCTCAATTTTAGTTTCATCTGACCAGAGTACCTTCTTCCATATGTTTAGGGAGTCTCCCACATGCCTACTGGCGAACACCAAACGTGTTTGCTTATTTTTTTCTTTAAGCAATGGCTTTCTTCTGTCCACTCTTCTGTAAAGCCCAGCTCTGTGGAGTGTACGGCTTAAAGTGGTCCTATGGACAGATATTCCAATCTCCACTGTGGAGCTTTGCAGCTCCTTCAGGGTTATCTTTGGTATCTTTGTTGCCTCTCTGATTAATGCCCTCCTTGCCTGGTCCGTGAGTTTTGGTGGGCGGCCCTCTCTTGGCAGGTTTGTTATGGTGCCATATTCTTTCCATTTTTTAAATAATGGATTTAATGGTGCTCAGTGGGATGTTCAACATTTCAGATATGTTTTTATAACCCAACCCTGATCTGTACTTCTCCACAACGTTGTTCCTGACCTGTTTGGAGAGCTCCTTGGTCTTCATAGTGCTGCTTGCTTGGTGGTGCCCCTTGCTTAGTGGTGTTGCAGACTTTCAGAACAGGTGTATATATAATGAGATCATGTGACAGATCATGTGACACGTAGATTGCACACAGGTGAACTTTATCTATTTATGTGACTTCTGGAGGTAATTGGATGCACCAGATCTTATTAGGGGCTTCATAGCAAAGGGGGTGAATACATAAGCACGCACCACTTTTCCGTTTTTTATTTTGGGGGATTTTTTTAAATAAGTAATTTTTTTCATTTCACTTCACTTCACCAATTTGGACTCTTTTGTATGTCCATTACATGAAATCCAAATTAAAATCAATCTCAATTCCAGGTTGTAATGCAACAAAATAGAAAAAATGCCAAGGGGAGTGAATACTTTCGCAAGGCACTGTAAGCAAAGTAGGATACATAAGGGAAGCACAAAAACAACAAAAGTGAGCAGGACAAAAGGCCAAGGCCATGGGGTACAGGGAGAGGTGAAGTAGGGGATGATGAGAGGGCCACCCAGGGTATAAGGGAACCCCTCAGAGCCCTGTCCCCAGGACTCTCACAGACAATGGTCCATCTGCTGGAGAAACACAGACACTTTTACCTCTCTGAGAAAGCCCCCTCGTTTGGATTCAGCCTCAGTGTCTCTCTGTCCTCCGCTCTAGAACACCCATACTCTGCCATCGCTACCCATAACAGCCATAACCCAAAACACACACACACACACACACAAACACTGCTCATATTATGTAGGAGATGATTATAGCCTTCCTACATAACAGTAGTCTTACTGGCTGCCCTGCCCGTAGTTTTCCTAGTATACTCTGGAGACAGATCTACAGATAACAGTTGTATTTTTGGCTGCCCTGCCTGTAGTTTTCCTAGTATACTCTGGAGACAGATCTACAGATAACAGTTGTATTTTTGGCTGCCCTGCCTGTAGTTTTCCTAGTATACTCTGGAGACAGATCTACAGATAGATGGAGGTGTCAAGGCAGGTGGAGGAGTTTTTATCGCCACTTAAATTATTCCTTTCGCCTTCTCTAATGTATACATTTTTGTTTGGACCTAAATACAGTGTTTACTATTTAATCCCATATATAATCCATCATAGCATATGTCCCAGAAAATAAAATGGGACTAATCTTCTGTTGGGACTGAGTGTGAGCTGGCTGGGACTGAGTGTGAGCTGGCTGGGACTGAGTGTGAGCTGGCTGGGACTGAGTGTGAGATGGCTGGGACTGAGTGTGAGCTGGCTGGGACTGAGCGTGAGCCGTGAGCTGGCTGGGACTGAGCGTGAGCCGTGAGCTGGCTGGGACTGAGTGTGAGCCGTGAGCTGGCTGGGACTGAGTGTGAGCCGTGAGCTGGCTGGGACTGAGTGTGAGCCGTGAGCTGGCTGGGACTGAGTGTGAGCCGTGAGCTGGCTGGGACTGAGTGTGAGCCGTGAGCTGGCTGGGACTGAGTGTGAGCTGGCTGGGACTGAGTGTGAGCTGGCTGGGACTGAGTGTGAGCTGGCTGGGACTGAGCGTGAGCCGTGAGCTGGCTGGGACTGAGCGTGAGCCGTGAGCTGGCTGGGACTGAGTGTGAGCCGTGAGCTGGCTGGGACTGAGTGTGAGCCGTGAGCTGGCTGGGACTGAGTGTGAGCCGTGAGCTGGCTGGGACTGAGTGTGAGCCGTGAGCTGGCTGGGACTGAGTGTGAGCCGTGAGCTGGCTGGGACTGACTGTGAGCTGGCTGGGACTGAGTGTGAGCCGTGAGCTGGCTGGGACTGAGTGTGAGCTGGCTGGGACTGACTGTGAGCTGGCTGGGACTGAGCAGTGAGCTGGCTGGGACTGACTATGAGCTGGCTGGGACTGAGTGTGAGCTGGCTGGGACTGAGTGTGAGCAGTGAGCTGGCTGGTACTGAGTGTGAACCGTGAGCTGGCTGGGACTGACTGTGAGCTGGCTGGGACTGAGTGTGAACCGTGAGCTGGCTGGGACTGACTGTGAGCTGGCTGGGACTGAGTGTGAGCAGTGAGCTGGCTGGGACTGAGTGTGAGCTGGCTGGGACTGAGTGTGAGCTGGCTGGGACTGAGTGTGAGCAGTGAGCTGGCTGGGACTGAGTGTGAACCGTGAGCTGGCTGGGACTGAGTGTGAACCGTGAGCTGGCTGGGACTGACTGTGAGCTGGCTGGGACTGAGTGTGAGCAGTGAGCTGGCTGGGACTGAGTGTCCGCCTGAGTGGGGCAGCAGGGCCTCTCGAGATGGTGCTCTGATGGTTTCTCCTCTCCTTCAACATGCCTTGCTCTTTAATGACAATATGGTGGCCCGGCCGTGGCAGCTCCACTGAGAGGGGAAGAAGGGTGTTACCCAGCCTCAGTGAAGGTAGGGGAGAGAGGGGGGTGGTTGCCTGTGTAGAGGCGGCTCAGAGGAGGGTTTTCCTGTACTTGTCCCCCCGCCCCCTTTCCTCTCATCCCCCTTGGGGGAGACATGAGCTGATTAGTGAAAAAAAACAAAGAAGTTTAGCATGCTTTACCATTCTGCTCCCTGCCGGACTCATCCTGCAGCCCTCCATGGAGATTTGCATTTCAGTTTCACTCCTTGATGAATATTATTCAGCTTTAGTTTTCATTACCTGCATTGATCCCTCATTTGGGAATTAATTATTTAACCGTATTGAAATGTTTGCTGTTTCTGTCTGAAAAGACTTACCAAAAGGAACAATGTAATATTATGTAATTGATATTCAGTGAAAGTTAGGATAAAATACCTGTGAAAAATCCAAAGCTGTGTTTTGGAAGCAGGGTGGTGTCTAAGGGGCTAGAGCAGAGCACATCTCTTGTCAGTGGAATGCCATCCAGCAGGCTCCCAAGGTATGCTTGGATACCGTGGTGTGCAGATGTCCTCAGCTTAGCCTTATAGTGGCTTTAGGAAATGGCTTTTTGGTCCGCATGTAGTTGGCAGCCTGCCAGCAGCTCTACTCTGATACTGTCGTGTATGTGGAGGGTGTATGTGTGTTTGTGCGTGTGTGCAGTGTGCGTGTGTGCGTGAGGACATTACACGAAGAGGCCTGATGTGAAGTAGATTCTAATCCTTCCTCTAACTAAACCGACAGCTCTTAGGTATAATCCCAATGTGCCTTTTCAGTTAATTGCTGGTTGTGGGTCGCATGTTTATATCTGTGGTAGCAGCTTTTCACAGAAGATGACATAACACGTGTGTTCCATGATGGTTCTTGATAGTGCAGCGGTGTAATCCGGAAATGGTCGCTCTACAGTAGGTGTGTGGAGTGAAGCTGGGATGTTCTCTTTAAAAGAGAGAATTAGTACAGGTGGTTATTAGGGGGCAGAGAGAGAGAGACAGACGGTTGGAGAGGATCTCAGAGCTGAGCCCTGTCCCTCCTCAGGGAGGTAAAGGATGAGAGATGGCAGCTGAGGTCCTTAAGAGGCACTGAGTTCACCATGCTGTATAGTCTCACTATGGTAACACACACATGTGGGAGGGCTGACAACTCCCTATGTGGCCCACTGTAATCCTCTGTTATCCTGTTTACAACAAAGCTATGCAACCTGCTGTTCAGCATAAACTGTAGCATAGAATCAGAGAGGGATTATACATCCTGAACCACTTCTGAATAAGAATGAGTCCCATACTGACTATGATTAAAGCAAGTTTATGAATGTAGATTAGTAAAGTGGTGTAGGACAATATAATTACAATAATCAAATCAATCACAGCAAAGCTGGTTCCTGTGCTGGAAGGCTTGCATGGTGTTAATGATAGAGGTGTATGTATGTTGAGATGCAGCATGGTGTTAATGATAGAGGTGTATGTATGTTGAGATACAGCATGGTGTTAATGATAGAGGTGTATGTATGTTGAGATACAGCATGGTGTTAATGATAGAGGTGTATGTATGTTGAGATACAGCATGGTGTTAATGATAGAGGTGTGTGTATGTTGAGATACAGCATGGTGTTAATGATAGAGGTGTATGTATGTTGAGATACAGCATGGTGTTAATGATAGAGGTGTATGTATGTTGAGATACAGCATGGTGTTAATGATAGAGGTGTATGTATGTTGAGATACAGCATGGTGTTAATGATAGAGGTGTATGTATGTTGAGATACAGCATGGTGTTAATGATAGAGGTGTGTGTATGTTGAGATACAGCATGGTGTTAATGATAGAGGTGTGTGTATGTTGAGATGCAGGAGCATGCTGAAGAGACAGAGAGGAGGGAGGAAATGGAATCATTGGATGGATGATTTATGTGGTGAGGAAGTAGCTAGCTGTCACAGCGGCCCTGCTCCAACCCTTCTCCTAACCCCTCATAGCCCCCACCACAGTAACAGGTGCCAAATGGGCCAATTACACCCAGCTCTAATCCCAGGTACAACACATAAACCCAGTTCTAACCCCAGTTACAACACTTAAACCCTGCTCTAATCCCAGGTACAACACTTAAACCCAGCTCTAACCCCAGTTACAACACTTAAACCCTGCTCTAATCCCAGGTACAACACTTAAACCCTGCTCTAATCCCAGTTACAACACTTAAACCCTGCTCTAACCCCAGTTACAACACTTAAACCCAGTTCTAACCCCAGTTACAACATTTAAACCCAGCTCTAATCCCAGGTACAACACTTAAACCCTGCTCTAACCCCAGTTACAACACTTAAACCCAGCTCTAATCCCAGGTACAACACTTAAACCCTGCTCTAATCCCAGTTACAACACTTAAACCCTGCTCTAACCCCAGTTACAACACTTAAACCCTGCTCTAATCCCAGGTACAACACTTAAACCCTGCTCTAATCCCAGGTACAACACTTAAACCCTGCTCTAATCCCAGGTACAACACTTAAACCCTGCTCTAATCCCAGGTACAACACTTAAACCCTGCTCTAATCCCAGGTACAATACTTAAACCCTGCTCTAATCCCAGGTACAACACTTAAACCCTGCTCTAATCCCAGGTACAACACTTAAACCCTGCTCTAATCCCAGTTACAACACTTAAACCCTGCTCTAACCCCAGTTACAACACTTAAACCCTGCTCTAATCCCAGGTACAACACTTAAACCCTGCTCTATTCCCAGGTACAACACTTAAACCCTGCTCTAATCCCAGGTACAACACTTAAACCCTGCTCTAATCCCAGGTACAACACTTAAACCCTGCTCTAATCCCAGGTACAACACTTAAACCCTGCTCTAATCCCAGGTACAACACTTAAACCCTGCTCTAATCCCAGGTACACCACTTAAACCCTGCTCTAATCCCAGGTACAACACTTAAACCCTGCTCTAATCCCAGGTACAACACTTAAACCCTGCTCTAATCCCAGGTACAACACTTAAACCCTGCTCTAATCCCAGGTACAACACTTAAACCCTGCTCTAATCCCAGGTACACCACTTAAACCCTGCTCTAATCCCAGGTACAACACTTAAACCCTGCTCTAATCCCAGGTACAACACTTAAACCCTGCTCTAATCCCAGGTACACCACTTAAACCCTGCTCTAATCCCAGGTACAACACTTAAACCCTGCTCTAATCCCAGGTACAACACTTAAACCCTGCTCTAATCCCAGGTACAACACTTAAACCCTGCTCTAATCCCAGGTACAACACTTAAACCCTGCTCTAATCCCAGGTACACCACTTAAACCCTGCTCTAATCCCAGGTACAACACTTAAACCCTGCTCTAATCCCAGGTACAACACTTAAACCCTGCTCTAATCCCAGGTACAACACTTAAACCCTGCTCTAATCCCAGGTACAACACTTAAACCCTGCTCTAATCCCAGGTACAACACTTAACTGGGCCACTTGAGACCCGCAACCGCCTGTAACCATACACAACACACCATGCTGTCAGACACACTCAAACTGGAACTAGATCTCTCTCTCTCTCTCGCTCTCTCTCCCGCTCTCTATCTCGCTCTCTCGCTCTCTCGCTCTCTCGCTCTCTCGCTCTCTCGCTCTCTCGCTCTCTCTCTCTTTCTTTCTCTCTCGCTCTCTCTTTCTTTCTTTCTTTGTATCTTTCTTTCTCTCTCTCTCTCTTTCTCTGTCTTTCTATCTTTCTCTCTCTCGCTATCTCTCGCTTTCTCTCGCTCTCTCTCTCTCTTTCTCTCTCGCTCTCTCTTTCTTTCTTTCTTTCTTTCTCTCTCTCTCTTTCTCTATCTTTCTCTCTCTCTCTCCACTCCCCTCTCTTTCTCTCATCCTTCTTCACTCTCTCATCGGTACCTCTCTCCCCAACTCTCTGTTTTCCCCACCTTCCCCTCCTCGCTCTCTCCCCTCGTATGAGGTGCTGTCCTATGGTTCTCATTCTGGGACAGGTGGTAGGAACTGTGGTGGTAGCCAGGCTGTTGCCGTATGGAAGATGCCACGCTCAGGTAATTAGAGCTCATTAGGAAGACACTAGTGGTACACTAATTAACAGGCCTGTTCTGCTGCCTCTCCTCTTCCCCTCCACCACAACTCCTCCTCTGTCCTTGCAGCTCTGGTCTCTCACCTGCACCACAGGGGGACAGAGTGCTAACTGTCCTGCTCCACGCTCGGACTACTTTTCAGATTTACATTCACAGTATTTAATAGTCACATTCACAGTGTTTAATAGTCACATTCACAGTGTTTAATAGTCACATTCACAGTGTTTAATAGTCACATTCACAGTGTTTAATAGTCACATGAACAGTGTTTAATAGTCACATGAACAGTGTTTAATAGTCACATTCACAGTGTTTAATAGTCACATTCACAGTGTTTAATAGTCACATTCACAGTGTTTAATAGTCACATTCATAGTGTTTAATAGTCACATGAACAGTGTTTAATAGTCACATGAACAGTGTTTAATAGTCACATTCACAGTGTTTAATAATCACATGAACAGTGTTTAATAGTTACATGAACAGTGTTGCAGGTGTGATTGCAGGGTACAGTGAACATCTTAGGCTCTAACATGCAGGACTAAATGAAATAAAACAATGAACATGGTAAAAAAAATCAAAACAACAATAGAAGTAGAAATAGAAATATCACCATATACATTATCACAACTGTAGCAGTGATGAATAAATGCATGTCTATTGAGGTGGAGGCTATTGAGGGGGTTGGGGGGGAATCACCATATGGGGAGCAGCAGTCAGAGTAAAGACTGTTGAGGGGGTTGGGGGGAATCACCATATGGGGGAGCAGCAGTCAGAGTAAAGACTGTTGAGGGGGTTGGGGGGGGAATCACCATATGGGGGAGCAGCAGTCAGAGTAAAGACTGTTGAGGGGGTTGGGGGAGAATCACCATATGGGGAGCAGCAGTCAGAGTAAAGACTGTTGAGGGGGTTGGGGGGGATCACCATATGGGGAACAGCAGTCAGAGTAAAGACTGCTGAGGGGGTTGGGGGGGGGGGGGTCACCATATGGGGAGCAGCAGTCAGAGTAAAGACTGTTGAGGGGGTTGGGGGGAATCACCATATGGGGGAGCAGCAGTCAGAGTAAAGACTGTTGAGGGGATTGGGGGGGAGTCACCATATGGGGAGCAGCAGTCAGAGTAAAGACTGTTGAGGGGGTTGGGGGGGGGGTCACCATATGGGGAGCAGCAGTCAGAGTAAAGACTGTTGAGGGGGTTGGGGGGAATCACCATATGGGGGAGCAGCAGTCCGAGTAAAGACTGTTGAGGGGTTTGGAGGGGGGAGTCACCATATGGGGAGCAGCAGTCAGAGTAAAGGCTGTTGAGGGGGTTGGGGGGGGATCACCATATGGGGAGCAGCAGTCAGAGTAAAGACTGTTGAGGGGGTTGGGGGGGATCACCATATGGGGAGCAGCAGTCAGAGTAAAGTCTGTTGATGGGGTTGGGGGGAATCACCATATGGGGAGCAGCAGTCAGAGTAAAGACTGTTGAGGGGGTTGGGGGGAATCACCATATGGGGGAGAGCAGTCAGAGTAAAGACTGTTGAGGGGGTTGGGGGGGGATCACCATATGGGGAGCAGCAGTCAGAGTAAAGACTGTTGAGGGGGTTGGGGGGGGGAATCACCATATGGGGAGCAGCAGTCAGAGTAAAGACTGTTGAGGGGGTTGGGGGGGAATCACCATATGGGGGAGCAGCAGTCAGAGTAAAGACTGTTGAGGGGGTTGGAGGGGGATCACCATATGGGGAGCAGCAGTCAGAGTAAAGACTGTTGAGGGGGTTGGGGGGGATCACCATATGGGGAGCAGCAGTCAGAGTAAAGTCTGTTGAGGGGGTTGGGGGGGGATCACCATATGGGGAGCAGCAGTCAGAGTAAAGACTGCTGAGGGGGTTGGGGGGGGTCACCAGATGGGGAGCAGCAGTCAGAGTAAAGACTACTGAGGGGGTTGGGGGGGTCACCATATGGGGAGCAGCAGTCAGAGTAAAGACTGTTGAGGGGGTTGGGGGGGGAATCACCATATGGGGGAGCAGCAGTCAGAGTAAAGACTGTTGAGGGGGTTGGGGGGGATATACCATATGGGGAGCAGCAGTCAGAGTAAAGACTGTTGAGGGGGTTGGGGGGGATCACCATATGGGGAGCAGCAGTCAGAGTAAAGTCTGTTGATGGGGTTGGGGGGAATCACCATATGGGGAGCAGCAGTCAGAGTAAAGACTGTTGAGGGGGTTGGGGGGAATCACCATATGGGGGAGAGCAGTCAGAGTAAAGACTGTTGAGGGGGTTGGGGGGGGAGTCACCATATGGGGAGCAGCAGTCAGAGTAAAGACTGTTGAGGGGGTTGGGGGGAATCACCATATGGGGTTGCAGCAGTCAGAGTAAAGACTGTTGAGGGGGTTGGGGGGGGATCACCATATGGGGAGCAGCAGTCAGAGTAAAGACTGCTGAGGGGGTTGGGGGGGGTCACCATATGGGGAGCAGCAGTCAGAGTAAAGACTGTTGATGGGAATGGGGGGGAAATCACCATATGGGGGAGCAGCAGTCTGAGTAAAGACTGTTGAGGGGGTTGGGGGGGAGTCACCATATGGGGAGCAGCAGTCAGAGTAAAGACTGTTGAGGGGGTTGGGGGGAATCACCATATGGGGGTGCAGCAGTCAGAGTAAAGACTGTTGAGGGGGTTGGGGGGATCACCATATGGGGAACAGCAGTCAGAGTAAAGTCTGTTGATGGGGTTGGGGGAATCACCATATGGGGAGCAGCAGTCAGAGTAAAGACTGTTGAGGGGGTTGGGGGGGAATCACCATATGGGGAGCAGCAGTCAGAGTAAAGACTGTTGAGGGGGTTGGGGGGGGAGTCACCATATGGGGAGCAGCAGTCAGAGTAAAGTCTGTTGAGGGGGTTGGGGGGGGAGTCACCATATGGGGAGCAACAGTCAGTGTAAAGACTGTTGAGGGGGTTGGGGGGGAATCACCATATGGGGAGCAGCAGTCAGAGTAAAGACTGTTGAGGGGGTTGGGGGGAATCACCATATGGGGGAGAGCAGTCAGAGTAAAGACTGTTGAGGGGGTTGGGGGGGGAGTCACCATATGGGGAGCAGCAGTCAGAGTAAAGACTGTTGAGGGGGTTGGGGGGAATCACCATATGGGGTTGCAGCAGTCAGAGTAAAGACTGTTGAGGGGGTTGGGGGGGGATCACCATATGGGGAGCAGCAGTCAGAGTAAAGACTGCTGAGGGGGCTGGGGGGGGTCACCATATGGGGAGCAGCAGTCAGAGTAAAGACTGTTGATGGGAATGGGGGGGAAATCACCATATGGGGGAGCAGCAGTCAGAGTAAAGACTGTTGAGGGGGTTGGGGGGGAGTCACCATATGGGGAGCAGCAGTCAGAGTAAAGACTGTTGAGGGGGTTGGGGGGAATCACCATATGGGGGTGCAGCAGTCAGAGTAAAGACTGTTGAGGGGGTTGGGGGGATCACCATATGGGGAACAGCAGTCAGAGTAAAGTCTGTTGATGGGGTTGGGGGAATCACCATATGGGGAGCAGCAGTCAGAGTAAAGACTGTTGAGGGGGTTGGGGGGGAATCACCATATGGGGAGCAGCAGTCAGAGTAAAGACTGTTGAGGGGGTTGGGGGGGGAGTCACCATATGGGGAGCAGCAGTCAGAGTAAAGTCTGTTGAGGGGGTTGGGGGGGGAGTCACCATATGGGGAGCAACAGTCAGTGTAAAGACTGTTGAGGGGGTTGGGGGGGAATCACCATATGGGGAGCAGCAGTCAGAGTAAAGACTGTTGAGGGGGGAATCACCATAGGGGGGAGCAGCAGTCAGAGTAAAGACTGTTGAGGGGGTTGGGGGGGAATCACCATATGGGGAGCAGCAGTCAGAGTAAAGACTGTTGAGGGGGTTGGGGGGATCACCATATGGGGAACAGCAGTCAGAGTAAAGACTGCTGAGGGGGTTGGGGGGGGGTCACCATATGGGGAGCAGCAGTCAGAGTAAAGACTGCTGAGGGGTCGGGGGGGGTCACCATATGGGAAGCAGCAGTCAGAGTAAAGACTGTTGATGGGAATGGGGGGGAATCACCATATGGGGGAGCAGCAGTCAGAGTAAAGACTGTTGAGGGGGGTGGGGGGGGAATCACCATATGGGGAGCAGCAGTCAGAGTAAAGACTGTTAAGGGGGGTGGGGGGGGAATCACCATATGGGGGAGCAGCAGTCAGAGTAAAGACTGTTGAGGGGGGTGGGGGGGGAATCACCATATGGGGGAGCAGCAGTCAGAGTAAAGACTGTTGAGGGGGTTAGGGGGGAATCACCATATGGGGGAGTAGCAGTCAGAGTAAAGGCTGTTGAGGGGGTTGGGGGGGAATCACCATATGGGGAGCAGCAGTCAGAGTAAAGACTGTTGAGGGGGTTGGGGGGGAATCACCATATGGGGAGCAGCAGTCAGAGTAAAGACTGTTGAGGGGGGAATCACCATAGGGCGGAGCAGCAGTCAGAGCAACAGTCAGAGTAAATGACCATTGAGGGGGTGTGGGGACCATGTGAAATTAAAACAATACAAATAATAATACAAACAGAAATAGTAATATACATATTAACAACTGTAACAGTGATGCATGTCATTGGGGTGGGCGCATCGTAAAAGTCAGTTGAGAGGGTGGGGGATGTCCATAGGGGAAGTGGAAGGGGGGATTGGGGAGCAGCTAGCTGACTATTGGTGGCTATTCAGCAGCCTGATGGTCTAAGGGTAGAAACTATTGGCCAGTCTTCACCATGATGCTTCACCAGATGCTGTACTGTAGTGATTGATGCGGGGAGAACAGGGTGCGACTCTGGTAGCTTGGTCCCTGATGATCTTCTTGGCCTTCCTGTGACACCTGGTGTTGTAGGTGTCCTGGAGGGCAGGCAGTGAGCTCCCAATGGAGCGTTTGGCTGCACATATCACCCTCTGAATCGCCTTTTGGTCCGTCTCCACGGCGGCCCCATTGATGAGTCCACAATCAGCTCCTTTGTTTTGCTGACATTGAGGGGGAGGTTATATACCTGGCACCACGCCGTCGAGTGCCTACCTCCTCCCTGTAGGCTGTCTAGTAGTTGTTGGTAATCAGGCTATGTCGTCCGCGAACTTGATGATGGAGTTTGAACTGTGTTAGGCACGCAGTTGTGGGTATACAGGCAATACAGGAGTGGACTGAGGACGCACCCTGGTGGGGACCCCGTGTTGAGAATCAATGTTGCCTACATTCACCACCTGGGGGGCGACCCGTCAGGAAATCCAGGACCCAGTTCAGACCCAGGGCTGTCAGCTTTGTAATCAGCTTATAGGGCACTATGGTATTGAAGGCCGAGCTGTAGTCGAGGAACAGCATCCTCACATATGTATCCCTTTTGTCCAGGTGGGTAAGGGCAGTGTGTATTGCAATGGTGATTGCGTCATCCGTGGATCAGTCAGGGTGGTAGGCAAATTGGAGAGGGTGGAGTGTGTCAGGGAGGGAGTAGGTGATATGGTTTTTGACTAGCCTCTCAAAGCACTTCATGATGACGGAAGTGAGTGCTACTGGTCAGTAGTCATTCAGTTCAGTTACTTTCCCTTTCTTGGGCACGGTGATGATAGTGGACACCTTGAAGCAGGTGGGTGTAGTGACCTGAGCTACAGAGAGATTGAACATGTCAGAAAACACAACAGCCAGCTGCTCTGCAGTGCTCTGAGGGTACGACTAGGGATGCCGCCTGAGCCGGCAGCCTTTCGAGGGTTAAAACTTTTGAATGACTTACATACGTCCTCAGAGGAGACCGTGAGTCCGTGTTGTCATCAGGGGCTTTCCTCTGCAGCTCAGGGTCATTGTGCTCAAATCGTGAGAAAAGGTGTTTAGCTCATCCGGTAGGGTGGCTGTAAGGTTTACACGGAGGCTGCCTGGGATGGAGAGGCTGTGGCTACATGGGATGGAGAGGCTGAGGCTGCCTGGGATGGAGAGGCTGAGGCTGCCTGGGATGGAGAGGCTGAGGCTGCCTGGGATGGAGAGGCTGAGGCTGCCTGGGATGGAGAGGCTGAGGCTGCCTGGGATGGAGAGGCTGTGGCTACATGGGATGGAGAGGCTGAGGCTGCCTGGGATGGAGAGGCTGAGGCTGCCTGGGATGGAGAGGCTGAGGCTGCCTGGGATGGAGAGGCTGAGGCTGCATGGGATGGAGAGGCTGAGGCTGCCTGGGATGGAGAGGCTGAGGCTGCCTGGGATGGAGAGGCTGAGGCTGCCTGGGATAGAGAGGCTGAGGCTGCCTGGCATAGAGAGGCTGAGGCTGGGGCTGCAGGTGTGACTTTACCTCCCTCTGAGTTGACAGGGATTTCACTCCACACTTCTGAGGGTATCTATAGACCATGAGAGATGTGTTGACACATGATCTGCCTTCCACTGAGATTGAATGACATAAGCTTGAGGTGTGTGAATGTGATCAAACATCTATTTTGTGACATCTAACTCTGAAGATGAGGCTGGAGGAAAGTCCTTGTGTACTGGGGGTCATTTCATCCCTGTGTGTGTTAACTGGGTCTGTGTGTGTCTGCTACTCACCTGTCTAGTGTCTACCCCAACACACTACCGTTGGCCGTCACTCACTCCAACAGTCGTGGCTAGCAGCTGGAGTCTGCCACACCAAGACAGAGCAGAGAGGGACCGACAGTTACAATCTCCACACTGTCTGTCTGTTTACACAGCACATAGAGCCCTCCTCTCCTCTCCTCTCCTCTCCTCTCCTCTCCTCTCCTCTCCTCTCCTCTCCTCTCCTCTCCTCTCCTCTCCTCTCCTCTCCTCACCTCTCCATGTAGACCATAAAGTATGTGCATATTGAACAGGGCTTCAACAGAAGGTCCCGTTGCTGCATCCTGTTGTTGCCTCTAGCCCTCTCTCAACAGAGGGACCATTAGCAACCAGTGTCAGGTCCAGGGCGAAGCAGGGGGGAGACGGGGGGTCTCAAGGGGGATGGAGAGGCTTCCAGGGGCTGGTAGGGGGGTGAGGATGAGGGGGGGTTAAGGGGGAGGGGGTCATATTGCGAACCGTTAAACAAAGCAATGAGATTACTGCCCGAAACTCACTTTAATATCAGCGTGCAGATATTGCCAGGATCGCCACTGTGCCCAACTTAAAAACGTCAAACATGATTTAAAAGGTTATTACACTGCCTAGCAGGGAAGAGGATCCCCCCCCCCCCTCCCCCCAAACACACACACACTTTTTTGCTTGTCTCCCTCTCCAGGCTGCCAGGACTGTATAATAAATTTCTCTACATAGTATCAGATTCAGCCTCCCCGTCTGTTTGGTGCACATTTATACAGACACAGTTTATGAAAGGAGCCCAGTAACACACAGAGAGAAGAAAGAACAAACAAACACATTATATCCATCTAAGAACAAATCAATACATCATATCCATCTAAGAACAAATAAACACATTATATCCATCTAAGAACAAATAAACACATCATATCCATCTAAGAACAAATCAATACATCATATCCATCTAAGAACAAATAAACACATTATATCCATCTAAGAACAAATAAACACATCATATCCATCTAAGAACAAATAAACACATCATATCCATCTAAGAACAAATAATCACATCGTATCCATCTAAGAACAAATAAACACATCATATCTATCTAAGAACAAATAAACACATCATATCCATCTAAGAACAAATAAACACATCATATCCATCTAAGAACAAATAAACACATCATATCCATCTAAGAACAAATAAACACATTATATCCATCTAAGAACAAATAAACACATCATATCCATCTAAGAATAAATAAACACATCATATCCATCTAAGAACAAATAAACACATCGTATCCATCTAAGAACAAATAAACACATCATATCCATCTAAGAACAAATAAACACATCATATCCATCTAAGAACAAATAAACACATCATATCCATCTAAGAACAAATCAATATGGCTGTAGTTGTTTCTCCAATAACAACTGTTAGGCCATCGTGCAATGTTTAGGTACCCAGGCTAATATGCTGTATTGATCTCCATGTGAGGTCGGTGTAGTCTCTATGTGATGTCATTGTGGCCCTTGTCATGTTGCTAGGGGCCTTTGTGCTGCGATGTTGCTGTGATTTGATGTTCTCATGCGGGAATCCCCTGTCCTGTGGTTACCATGTTGTTACCAGGCGGAGCCCTGTTGGAACAGGCAGGGCAGAGGAAGCTCTTTGATACTGGTAGGCCCCAATAGATGTCCTGTTCAAGCATATTAGTTCCAGTGTTGACTGGGAACAACCAGCCCAGCTTGGTGGTAGCAATAGTAGGAGATGGCTGGAGTTTATGAGACAGGGATGGGAGGGAGAGGCAGATGTGAATGTCCGTAGACAGAACTTTGGCATGGTAGACACAAGTCATGGTACAGTACAGGACATGTTCTCACTCATCCTTACCAAGAGCATGTAGAGATACAGTTAGTACCATCCTTACCAAGAGCATGTAGAGATACAGTTAGTACCATCCTTACCAAGAGCATTTAGAGATACAGTTAGTATCATCGTTACCAAGAGCATGTAGAGATACAGTTAGTATCATCCTTACCAAGAGCATGTAGAGATACAGTTAGTACCATCCTTACCAAGAGCATGTAGAGATACAGTTAGTACCATCCTTACCAAGAGCATGCAGAGATACAGTTAGTATCATTGTTACCAAGAGCATGTAGAGATACAGTTAGTATCATCCTTACCAAGAGCATGCAGAGATACAGTTAGTATCATCGTTACCAAGAGCATGCAGAGATACAGTTAGTATCATCCTTACCAAGAGCATGTAGAGATACAGTTAGTACCATCCTTACCAAGAGCATGCAGAGATACAGTTAGTACCATCCTTACCAAGAGCATGTAGAGATACAGTTAGTATCATCCTTACCAAGAGCATGTAGAGATACAGTTAGTATCATCCTTACCAAGAGCATGTAGAGATACAGTTAGTATCATCCTTACCAAGAGCATGTAGAGATACAGTTAGTATCATCCTTACCAAGAGCATGTAGATACAGTTAGTATCATCCTTACCAAGAGCATGTAGAGATACAGTTAGTATCATCCTTACCAAGAGCATGTAGAGATACAGTTAGTATCATCCTTACCAAGAGCATGTAGAGATACAGTTAGTACCATCCTTACCAAGAGCATGCAGAGATACAGTTAGTATCATTGTTACCAAGAGCATGTAGAGATACAGTTAGTATCATCCTTACCAAGAGCATGCAGAGATACAGTTAGTATCATCGTTACCAAGAGCATGCAGAGATACAGTTAGTATCATTGTTACCAAGAGCATGTAGAGATACAGTTAGTATCATCCTTACCAAGAGCATGTAGAGATACAGATAGTATCATTGTTACCAAGAGCATGTAGAGATACAGTTAGTAACATTTTTACCAAGAGCATGTAGAGATACAGTTAGTACCATTTTTACCAAGAGCATGTAGAGATACAGTTAGTATCATCCTTACCAAGAGCATGTAGAGATACAGTTAGTATCATCCTTACCAAGAGCATGTAGAGATACAGTTAGTATCATCCTTACCAAGAGCATGTAGAGATACAGTCAGTATCATCCTTACCAAGAGCATGTAGAGATACAGTTAGTACCATCCTTACCAAGAGCATGTAGAGATACAGTTAGTACCATCCTTACCAAGAGCATGTAGAGATACAGTTAGTATCATCGTTACCAAGAGCATGTAGAGATACAGTTAGTATCATCCTTACCAAGAGCATGTAGAGATACAGTTAGTACCATCCTTACCAAGAGCATGTAGAGATACAGTTAGTACCATCCTTACCAAGAGCATGCAGAGATACAGTTAGTATCATTGTTACCAAGAGCATGTAGAGATACAGTTAGTATCATCCTTACCAAGAGCATGTAGAGATACAGTTAGTATCATCCTTACCAAGAGCATGTAGAGATACAGTTAGTATCATTGTTACCAAGAGCATGCAGAGATACAGTTAGTATCATTGTTACCAAGAGCATGTAGAGATACAGTTAGTAGCATTATAACCAAGAGCATGTAGAGATACAGTTAGTATCATTGTTACCAAGAGCATGTAGAGATACAGTTAGTACCATTTTTACCAAGAGCATGTAGAGATACAGTTAGTATCATCCTTACCAAGAGCATGTAGAGATATAGTTAGTATCATCCTTACCAAGAGCATGTAGAGATACAGTTAGTACCATCCTTACCAAGAGCATGCAGAGATACAGTTAGTATCATCCTTACCAAGAGCATGTAGAGATACAGTTAGTATCATCCTTACCAAGAGCATGTAGAGATACAGTTAGTACCATCCTTACCAAGAGCATGTAGAGATACAGTTAGTATCATCCTTACCAAGAGCATGTAGAGATACAGTTAGTATCATCCTTACCAAGAGCATGTAGAGATACAGTTAGTATCATCCTTACCAAGAGCATGTAGAGATACAGTTAGTATCATCCTTACCAAGAGCATGTAGAGATACAGTTAGTATCATCCTTACCAAGAGCATGTAGAGATACAGTCAGTATCATCCTTACCAAGAGCATGTAGAGATACAGTTAGTACCATCCTTACCAAGAGCATGTAGAGATACAGTTAGTACCATTGTTACCAAGAGCATGTAGAGATACAGTTAGTACCATTGTTACCAAGAGCATGTAGAGATACAGTTACTATCATCCTTACCAAGAGCATGTAGAGATACAGTTAGTATCATCCTTACCAAGAGCATGTAGAGATACAGTTAGTATCATCCTTACCAAGAGCATGTAGAGATACAGTTAGTATCATCCTTACCAAGAGCATGTAGAGATACAGTCAGTATCATCCTTACCAAGAGCATGTAGAGATACAGTTAGTACCATCCTTACCAAGAGCATGTAGATATACAGTTAGTACCATTGTTACCAAGAGCATGTAGAGATACAGTTAGTACCATTGTTACCAAGAGCATGTAGAGATACAGTTAGTATCATCCTTACCAAGAGCATGCAGAGATACAGTTAGTACCATCCTTACCAAGAGCATGTAGAGATACAGTTAGCATCATCCTTACCAAGAGCATTTAGAGATACAGTTAGTATCATCCTTACCAAGAGCATATAGAGATACAGTTAGTATCATCCTTACCAAGAGCATGTAGAGATACAGTTAGTATCATTGTTACCAAGAGCATGTAGAGATACAGTTAGTACCATTGTTACCAAGAGCATGTAGAGATACAGTTAGTATCATCGTTACCAAGAGCATGTAGAGATACAGTTAGTATCATCGTTACCAAGAGCATGTAGAGATACAGTTAGTATCATCGTTACCAAGAGCATGTAGAGATACAGTTAGTATCATCGTTACCAAGAGCATGTAGAGATACAGTTAGTATCATCGTTACCAAGAGCATGTAGAGATACAGTTAGTATCATCGTTACCAAGAGCATGTAGAGATACAGTTAGTACCATCCTTACCAAGAGCATGTAGAGATACAGTTAGTATCATCGTTACCAAGAGCATGTAGAGATACAGTTAGTACCATCCTTACCAAGAGCATGTAGAGATACAGTTAGTATCATCCTTACCAAGAGCATGCAGAGATACAGTTAGTACCATTGTTACCAAGAGCATGTAGAGATACAGTTAGTATCATCGTTACCAAGAGCATGTAGAGATACTGTTAGTACCATTGTTACCAAGAGCATGTAGAGATACAGTTAGTACCATCCTTACCAAGAGCATGTAGAGATACAGTTAGTATCATCCTTACCAAGAGCATGTAGAGATACAGTTAGTATCATCCTTACCAAGAGCATGTAGAGATACAGTTAGTATCATCGTTACCAAGAGCATGTAGAGATACAGTTAGTATCATCCTTACCAAGAGCATGTAGAGATACAGTTAGTACCATCCTTACCAAGAGAATGTAGATACAGTTAGTACCATCCTTACCAAGAGCATGTAGAGATACAGTTAGTATCATCCTTACCAAGAGCATGTAGAGATACAGTTAGTATCATCCTTACCAAGAGCATGTAGAGATACAGTTAGTACCATCCTTACCAAGAGAATGTAGAGATACAGTTAGTACCATCCTTACCAAGAGCATGTAGAGATACAGTTAGTATCATCCTTACCAAGAGCATGTAGAGATACAGTTAGTATCATCCTTACCAAGAGCATGTAGAGATACAGTTAGTATCATCCTTACCAAGAGCATGTAGAGATACAGTTAGTATCATCCTTACCAAGAGCATGTAGAGATACAGTTAGTACCATCCTTACCAAGAGCATGTAGAGATACAGTTAGTACCATTGTTACCAAGAGCATGCAGAGATACAGTTAGTACCATCCTTACCAAGAGCATGTAGAGATACAGTTAGTATCATCCTTACCAAGAGCATGTAGAGATACAGTTAGTACCATCCTTACCAAGAGCATGTAGAGATACAGTTAGTACCATCGTTACCAAGAGCATGCAGAGTCCCTTTCAGTCCTTTGTGTTGTCATTCCCACCTCTATGTTCTCTCCCCAAGCCAGGCTGCTGGTGGTTTCCTTGGAGCAGCATGCACATGCATATGCAATGAGCGTTGAATTCCCATGCACCTGCTTCCCCCTCCCACTAACTGCCCCCTCCAGGGATGGAGGAAAATTGATACCCCCTGCTCTCTTCACCCCTCCATCACTCCTCGATCTCCACTCCTCCATCCTCCCCTCTAGACCCCCCCCCCTCCTCATTTCTCTATATCCTGCTGTTTAGGTCTGCCAGAGGGAGCTGCTCTGTTTGACTAATATCAGCTGTTAGACTGATGCAACAGTACAATATTAGTAGGATTTTATCACGATGTTTCACATCAACAAACAACTGAAGCCTGATTACCCTGCCTGTTACCAAAATATATATGTTGTGTTTGTTAAGCTCCTATACGGGTTAAGCTCCTATAGGGGTTAAGCTTCTATAAGGGGTTAAGCTCCTATAAGGGGTTAAGCTCCTATAAGGGTTAAGGTCCTATAGGGGTTAAGGTCCTATATGGGTTAAGCTTCTAAAGGGTTAAGGTCCTATAGGGGTTAATTTCCTATAGGGGTTAAGCTTCTATAAGGGTTAAGGTCCTATAGGGGTTAATTTCCTATAGGGGTTAAGGTCCTATAGGGGGTTAAGGTCCTATAGGGGTTAAGCTTCTATAAAGGTTAAGGTCCTATAGGGGGTTAAGGTCCTATAGGGGTTAAGGTCCTATATGTGTCACAGTCCTATAGGGGTTAAGCTTCTATAAGGGTTAAGGTGCTATAGGGGGTTAAGGTCCTATAGGGGGTTAAGGTGCTATAGGGGTTCAGCTTCTATAAGGGTTAAGGTCCTATAGGGGTTACTGTCCTATAGGGGTCACGGTCCTATAGGGTTCACGGTCCTGTAGGCGTTAAGGTCCTGTAGGGGTTAAGGTCCTATAGGGGTCACGGTCCTATCAGGGTCACGGTCCTATAGGGGTTACGGTCCTGTAGGCGTTAAGGTCCTGTAGGGCTTATTAAGGTCCTATAGGGGTCACGGTCCTATCAGGGTCACAGTCCTATAGGGGTTACGGTCCTGTAGGCGTTAAGGTCCTGTAGGGATTAAGGTCCTATAGGTGTTAAGGTCCTTCCAAACCCTCATGCCACGTGTCCGCTGTGCCTATTGTGTGCCAGCGTCTATGGCAGCCTGGTATGATCAAGTCGTTGTCTCTGTCCTGTGCTCTGTACCTGATCGTCATATGGACCATTGACCTGTGGTGTGCAAGTGAGACGGGCCGTATCTCCTAAGAGAGAAGCTGTTAGCTGGAGTGTCTCTTGCTCCCTTCTCTGTCTCTCATCAGCAGGTTGGGGCCGTTTTGTAGTCGAGCGCCACTCATTTACAAATTAGTTTGCTTCATAAATCAGGCTTCCCCAGCTCAGTGTAAGAACTGGCAGCCAGTGAAAAGGCTCTCTCTAAGCAACCCCAGCTGCTCACAGGGCATCTGACCCCCTCCACCCCCCCACACACACACCCCTCCACACCCATACAGGCATAGATTAGTCTGAATGGAACCAAGCCCACTGCTGGGGTGTGTTAACTGATTCACTGATGGTTCCGATTTCTCCGCAAATAATGAATTTAGCACGTAATGAGAATAATGCACAAACTACTTTCCATTACACAGAGGGCTAATAATGCATTATTTCAATGTTAAAACATGTTCTGTCTTAAACATAGTCCAGTGTCTTCCCTAATCTGAGTAATGGTTGTCAAGCAGAGAAACCAGAAGAACAGGAGGCTAGGGGGTAAAAAACACCAGATGAGCAGGACGCTAGGGGGTAAAAACCACTAGATGAGCAGGAGGCTAGGGATTAAAGACCACCAGATGAGCAGGAGGCTAGGGGGTAAAAACCACTAGATGAGCAGGAGGCTAGGGATTAAACACCACCAGATGAGCAGGAGGCTAGGGGGTAAATATCACCAGATGAGCAGGAGGCTAGGGGGTAAAAACCACTAGATGAGCAGGAGGCTAGGGATTAAACACCACCAGATGAGCAGGAGGCTAGGGGGTAAATACCACCAGATGAGCAGGAGGCTAGGGGGTAAAAACCACTAGATGAGCAGGAGGCTAGGGATTAAACACCACCAGATGAGCAGGAGGCTAGGGGGTAAATATCACCAGATGAGCAGGAGGCTAGGGGGTAAAAACCACTAGATGAGCAGGAGGCTAGGGATTAAAAACCACCAGATGAGCAGGAGGCTAGGGGGTAAATACCACCAGATGAGCAGGAGGCTAGGGGGTAAAAACCACTAGATGAGCAGGAGGCTAGGGATTAAACACCACCAGATGAGCAGGAGGCTAGGGGGTAAATATCACCAGATGAGCAGGAGGCTAGGGGGTAAATATCACCAGATGAGCAGGAGGCTAGGGATTTAACACCACCAGATGAGCAGGAGGCTAGAGGGTAAATATCACCAGATGAGCAGGAGGCTAGGGATTAAAGACCACCAGATGAGCAGGAGGCTAGGGGGTAAATATCACCAGATGAGCAGGAGGCTAGGGGGTAAAAACCACCAGATGAGCAGGAGGCTAGAGGGTAAATATCACCAGATGAGCAGGAGGCTAGGGATTAAAGACCACCAGATGAGCAGGAGGCTAGGGGGTAAATATCACCAGATGAGCAGGAGGCTAGGGATTAAACACCACCAGATGAGCAGGAGGCTAGGGGGTAAAAACCACCAGATGAGCAGGAGGCTAGGGATTAAACACCACCAGATGAGCAGGAGGCTAGGGGGTAAATATCACCAGATGAGCAGGAGGCTAGGGGGTAAAAACCACCAGATGAGCAGGAGGCTAGAGGGTAAATATCACCAGATGAGCAGGAGGCTAGGGATTAAAGACCACCAGATGAGCAGGAGGCTAGGGATTAAAGACCACCAGATGAGCAGGAGGCTAGGGGGTAAATATCACCAGATGAGCAGGAGGCTAGGGGGTAAATATCACCAGATGAGCAGGAGGCTAGGGGGTAAAAACCACCATATGAGCAGGAGGCTAGGGATTAAACACCACCAGATGAGCAGGAGGCTAGGGGGTAAACACCACCAGATGAGCAGGAGGCTAGGTATTAAACACCACCAGATGAGCAGGAGGCTAGGGGGTAAACACCACCAGATGAGCAGGAGGCTAGGGGGTAAAAACCACCAGATGAGCAGGAGGCTAGGTATTAAATACCACCAGATGAGCAGGAGGCTAGGTATTAAATACCACCAGATGAGCAGGAGGCAATTGGGTAAATATCACCTGATGAGCAGGAGGCTAAGGGGTAAACCCTGCACCAGATGAGCAGGAGGCTAGGGCTATAGGTAAACACCACCAAATGAGCAGGAAGCTAGGGGGTAAAAATCACCAGATGAGCAGGAGACTAGGGATTAAGCACCACCACATGAGCAGGATGCTAAGGGGTAAACACCACCAGGAGGCTAGGGATTAAACACCACCAGATGAGCAGGAGGCTAGGGAATAAACCAACAGATGAGCAGGAGGCTAGGGTTTAAACACCACCAGATGAGCAGGAGGCTAAGGGTGAAATATCACCAGATGAGCAGGAGGCTAGGGGTGAAATGTCACCAGATGAGCAGGAGGCTAGGGGATAAACACCAGCAGATGAGCAGGAGGCTAGGGGGTAAACACCAGCAGATGAGCAGGAGGCTAGGGGGTAAAACCACCAGATGAGCAGGAGGCTAGGGGGTAAACACCACCAGATGAACAGGAGGCTAGGGGGTAAACACCACCAGATGAGCAGGAGGCTAGGGGGTAAACACCACCAGATGAGCAGGAGGCTAGGGAGAAACAGGAGGCTAGAGGGTAAACCCTGCACCCGAAGAACAGGAGGCTAGGGGGTAAACCCTGCACCAGATGAACAGGAGGCTAGGGGGTAAACCCTGCACCAGATGAACAAGAGGCTAGGGGGGTAACACTGCACCAGAAGAACAGGAGGCTAGGGGGTAAACCCTGCACCAGATGAACAGGAGGCTAGGGGGTAAACCCTGCACCAGATGAACAGGAGGCTAGGGGGTAAACCCTGCACCAGAAGAACAGGAGGCTAGGGGGTAAACCCTGCACCAGATGAACAGGAGGCTAGAGGGTAAACCCTGCATCAGATGAACAGGAGGCTAGGGGGTAAACCCTGGATCAGATGAACAGGAGGCTAGAGGGTAAACCCTGCATCAGATGAACAGGAGGCTAGGGGGTAACAGGAGGCTAGAGGGTAACAGGAGGCTAGAGGGTAAACCCTGCACCAAATGAACAAGAGGCTAGGGGGTAAACCCTGCACAAGATGGACAGGAGGCTAGGGGGTAAACCCTGCACAAGATGAACAGGAGGCTAGGGGGTAAACCCTGCACAAGATGAACAGGAGGCTAGGGGTAAATCCTGCACAAGATGAACAGGAGGCTAGGGGGTAAACCCTGCACAAGATGAACAGGTGGCTAGGGGTAAACCCTGCACAAGATGAACAAGAGGCTAGGGGGTAAACCCTGCACAAGATGAACAGGAGGCTAGGGGGTAAACCCTGCACAAGATGAACAGGAGGCTAGGGGGTAAACCCTGCATCAGATGAACAGGAGGCTAGAGGGTAAACCCTGCACAAGATGAACAGGAGGCTAGGGGGGAAACCCTGCACAAGAAGAACAGGAGGCTAGGGGGAAACCCTGCTCCAAATAAACAGGAGGCTAGAGGGTAAACCCTGCTCCAGATAAACAGGAGGCTAGAGGGTAAACCCTGCTCCAGATAAACAGGAGGCTAGAGGGTAAACCCTGCTCCAGATGAGCAGGAGGCTAGGGGGGAAACCCTTCTCCAGATAAACAGGAGGCTAGAGGGTAAACCCTGCACCAGATGAGCAGGAGGCTAGGGGGGGAACCCTGCTCCAGATGAACAGGAGGCTAGAGGGTAAACACTGCTCCAGATAAACAGGAGGCTAGAGGGTAAACCCTGCACCAGATGAGCAGGAGGCTAGGGGTAAACCCTGCTCCAGATGAGCAGGAGGCTAGGGGTAAACCCTGCACAGCCTAGAGACGGAACTCAGAGGACAACACGGTACAAGGAGACAGAGAGATGGAGAAGAGAGATAGAGAGAATGGGATATTATGCATATAGACATAAGGCTCCAGGCTGATGTCTCCAAGGGCCACTTTCTAGTAGGCCTTGGCAGCAGTTAATGGGGATCCATAATACATACAAATACAAATACACATGAAGAGCAGTAGAGGGGGGAGAGGGGGAGAGCAGAGAGAGGGGGTGATGAATGTAGACATAAGACTTCAGGCTGATGGATGAAGAGCAGCAGAGGGGGGAGAGGGGAAGGGAAACTAGAGAAACGGCATCAGGAAGAAAAGCAGATATAGGTAAGATGGAGAAGAGAGATGGAGAGAATAATAAGAGGATGTGAGGAAGGCTTCAAGAAAAAGCTTTGGAAGCAAGCAGTCAAATTTCACTGGGGCTTTTGGTCCTCCTCCCTCTCTCTCCCCCCCTCCCCTCCCCCATGTTTATTGGCAGTGCCAGGATCTTTTTCCAGAGTGCAATGGAATCTCCCTGGTAGTGATCTGCTTGTTTCCTAACTACTCTGGAAAGGCCACTGTGGATTGCTGTGTTTTCACCCCAGAGGTTGTCTGTGATAGACTGTACACCCTAGAGGTTGTCTGTGATAGACTGTACACCCTAGAGGTTGGCTGTGATAGACTGTACACCCTAGAGGTTGGCTGTGATAGACTGTACACCCCAGAGGTTGGCTGTGATAGACTGTATACCCTAGAGGTTGGCTGTGATAGACTGTAGACCCTAGAGGTTGGCTGTGATAGACTGTAGACCCTAGAGGTTGGCTGTGATAGACTGTAGACCCTAGAGGTTGGCTGTGATAGACTGTAGACCCTAGAGGTTGGCTGTGATAGACTGTACACCCTAGAGGTTGGCTGTGATAGACTGTACACCCTAGAGGTTGGCTGTGATAGACTGTACACCCCAGAGGTTGGCTGTGATAGACTGTACACCCCAGAGGTTGGTTGTGATAGACTGTACACCCCAGAGATTGGCTGTGATAGACTGTACACCCTAGAGGTTGGCTGTGATAGACTGTACACCCCAGAGGTTGGCTGTGATAGACTGTACACCCTAGAGGTTGGTTGTGATAGACTGTACACCCCAGAGGTTGGCTGTGATAGACTGTACACCCCAGAGGTTGGCTGTGATAGACTGTATACCCTAGAGGTTGGCTGTGATAGACTGTACACCCCAGAGATTGGCTGTGATAGACTGTACACCCTAGAGGTTGGCTGTGATAGACTGTATACCCCAGAGGTTGGCTGTGATAGACTGTACACCCCAGAGATTGGCTGTGATAGACTGTACACCCTAGAGGTTGGTTGTGATAGACTGTATACCCCAGAGGTTGGCTGTGAAAGACTGTATACCCCAGAGATTGGCTGTGATAGACTGTACACCCTAGAGGTTGGTTGTGATAGACTGTATACCCCAGAGGTTGGCTGTGAAAGACTGTACACCCCAGAGATTGGCTGTGATAGACTGTACACCCCAGAGGTTGGCTGTGATAGACTGTACACCCCAGAGATTGGCTGTGATAGACTGTATACCCCAGAGATTGGCTGTGATAGACTGTACACCCCAGAGATTGGCTGTGATAGACTGTACACCCCAGAGGTTGGCTGTGATAGACTGTACACCCCAGAGATTGGCTGTGATAGACTGTATACCCCAGAGATTGGCTGTGAAAGACTGTACACCCCAGAGATTGGCTGTGATAGACTGTACACCCCAGAGGTTGGCTGTGATAGACTGTACACCCCAGAGATTGGCTGTGATAGACTGTATACCCCAGAGGTTGGCTGTGATAGACTGTACACCCCAGAGGTTGGCTGTGATAGACTGTACACCCCAGAGGTTGGCTGTGATAGACTGTATACCCTAGAGGTTGGCTGTGATAGACTGTACACCCCAGAGGTTGGCTGTGATAGACTGTACACCCCAGAGGTTGGCTGTGATAGACTGTACACCCCAGAGGTTGGCTGTGATAGACTGTACACCCCAGAGATTGGCTGTGATAGACTGTATACCCTAGAGGTTGGCTGTGATAGACTGTATACCCCAGAGGTTGGCTGTGATAGACTGTATACCCTAGAGGTTGGCTGTGATAGACTGTACACCCTAGAGGTTGGCTGTGATAGACTGTACACCCTAGAGGTTGGCTGTGATAGACTGTACACCCCAGAAGTTGGCTGTGATAGACTGTACACCCTAGAGGTTGGCTGTGATAGACTGTACATCCTAGAGGTTGGCTGTGATAGACTGTACACCCTAGAGGTTGGCTGTGATAGACTGTACACCCTAGAGGTTGGCTGTGATAGACTGTATACCCCAGAGGTTGGCTGTGATAGACTGTACACCACAAAGGTCCCTGTGTGTTGGACTATTTATTCTAGGGCCCTGACACTGCTTTAATTAATTAGGTTAGGCGTCCCGCTAGCGGGACAACTTCCGGTGAGTCTGGAGGGTTCGCAATTCAAATGAATAATCATAACAATTATGGATATTAAACATTTGTGTACATACAAGTGTCTTATATCAGTTGTAAACTTCAATTCTTGTTAATCTAACTGCACTGTCTGATTGACAGTAGGCTTTGCAGCGAAAGCATGCCATGCGATTGTTTGAGGACGGCGCCCCACATCAAAATATTTTTCCACCGGCACAGGTTTCATAAATTCACAAATAGCTATTAAATATTAATTCACTTTTTAAAGGATTTGTCATCCAAAGGGTCTCAGCGACAACATGTAGTGTCATTTTGTTAGATAAAATCCTTCTTTATGTCCCAAAAAGCCTGTTTAGATGGCGCCATCGATTTGAGTAATCCACTCATTCAACATGCACAGAAAGAAATCCAAAAAGCTACCGCTAAACTTTGTTAAAACAAGTCAAAATAAGTTTCTATTTAATCGTCAGATATCTTAAAATGTAATTAAACTATAATATTTCATACGGAAAGAAGTATGTTCAATAGGACAACGATATTAGCAGGTGCGTTTCCTCTTCATCGCACGCGCATACAAACATTTCCAAGTCTGTGTCCCTGTAGTAAAACTCATTTTTCTTACTCATTTTTAATGAAACAAGACTGAAACCTTGAACAAAGACTACTGACACCCAGTGGAAGCCATAGGAATTGCCTACTGGGAGCTAGATTACATTTTTTACCTATACGTTCCATTGGAAGAGCATGGGCTCTCAAAAAAATGTATATTCCGGTTGTTTTTTCTTTGGATTTTCTCCTACCATATCTATTGTGTTATAGTGCTACATTATTTTATCTATAAACTTCAGAGTGTTTTCTTTCCAATGGTACCAATTATATGCATATCCTGGCTTCAGGATAGCAACAGGCAGTTTATTTTGGGCACGTCAGTCAGGCGGAAATTGAGAAAAATAGACCCTAGCCTGAAGAAGCACCTTGACTGTGTTGTAGCAGTCTGCATCACATTCTCTTGGTGTTCTCCTGTACTCCATACACCATCAGACGCCCCACATCTGGTAGAGGATGATGTGGAGTCAGTGTTACACTCCATGACAGTCAAATCAGATGGTAGATATGGTAGTTATTCATTTATTCACATGGTAAAGTCATTATAGTTGGGACCAGCGCCATATGAATGCTAACTTTGTCCAAACCGCTGAGTGAGCTATAGGATGGGTGTTTGCTGTACTGATGTTAAACTGACCCATTGACTGCAATCAGATGCAGAGGATAGTGGCTGGCTACCATAGTCTTTACCCAGCATCCCAACTCTCATCGTTTCCAGGGCAGAAGGTGGGCAGGGGGGCCGAGTTGTTCTGAAATTGACATGCTGCACCAGACTGACACTCACTCAGAGGTAACAAGCTGCCCTTGACCCCCCTCTCTCACACCGCTATCCCCCACTCTCCTCCACTCAGGGCCCAGTGGTCCGTCAGTACGTGAAGAAAAACGCTGACACCGGCGGGTGGCTGCTACGACTGCTTGTTACTGCAGTCCACATTTCAAAGCTGTCAGGAAGGCCAGTGGTGACAGGGGGAAATTGGTCTGACTGCCTCTCTCTCTCTCTCTCTCTCTCTCTCTCTCTCTCTCTCTCTCTCTCTCTCTCTCTCTCTCTCTCTCTCTCTCTCTCTCTCTCTCTCTCTCTCTCTGGGCGCTGATCTGATGTATGGGAGAGAGATTCATGAATTCATTATTTGTAACTTTTTATTTATTTATATATGTAGGTATTTCTCTTAAAACTGCATTGTTGGTTAAGGGCTTGTAAGTAAGCATTTCAATGTAAGGTCTACACCTGTTGTATTTGGTGCATGTGACAAATAACAGTTGATTGATTTGATGATACAGTTACTAGACCGCACTGCCATCTGTAATAGCAGTCATGGAAAGACAGGAAATGATATCAGGACCAGTGGAGGTAGTGTTATCGATTGCAGATGGTCTAGTTGGAAATGAGTTGGCCATTTCTTCTCAATAACACAAACGTAACACATTATGAGTATGTCCCTCCCCTTCATCCCTTCTCTCCCCTTCCCCTCCTGGCTCCCCTTCATCCCTTCTCTCCCCTTCCCCTCCTGGCTCCCCTTCATCCCTTCTCTCCCCTTCCCCTCCTGGCTCCCCTTCATCCCTTCTCTCCCCTTCCCCTCCTGGCTCCCCTTCATCCCTTCTCTCCCCTTCCCCTCCTGGCTCCCCTTCATCCCTTCTCTCCCCTTCCCCTCCTGGCTCCCCTTCACCCCTTCTCTCCCCTTCCCCTCATGCCTCCCCTACACCCTTCATCTTATCGTCCCCTCGTGCCTCCCCTTCACCACTCCTGCCTCCCCTTCTTCCCTCCTGCCTCCCCTTCACCCTTTATCTTCCCGTCCCCTCATGCCTCCCCTTCTTCCCTCCTGCCTCCCATTCACCCCTCATCTTCAAGTCCCCTCCTGCGTCCCCTTCACCCCTCCCACCTCCCGGTCACCCCTCCTGCCTCCCCTTCTTCCCTTCTGCCTCCCCTTCACCCCTCCTGCCTCCACTTCTTCCCTCCTGCCTCCCCTTCACCCATCATCTCCCCGTCCCCTCCTGCCTCCCAGGCTGTTGATGCTCGGTTGGCCTGTGGAGAGAGCAGACAGAGGACTCTTCTGTGAGAGGGCTCACCAATGGGGAGTTTATCTGTGATTAGTGCACATTGGATAAACTAATCCTTGAGAAGTAAGCTGCTTCAAGGGGCTCAGTCCCTTCTCCTGGGGGAGAGGGTTCTGGCTGCGCCACACTAATACCCCTATCCCCATCAACACATACACACACACAAAGACACAGGAGGGCGTAAAGAACACATGGGTGACATTCAGTCACATAAAAAAGTTACATTTAAACAAGGTTTTATGAATACAGTCACACACACACACACAAACACACAAAATCCCACACAATCTTTGCAGTACCACCTGCTAACTCTCATCCATAATGTTACCCTCTCCCCTGCAGCTCATCAGGGATTAGGGAAATTGCCTGGAATGAAAGAAATATGTTCTTTGATGGTCCTTTTTTATACACATGGAGACACATGACAGCTGGAGATTCTCTCTGGAGACAGGAAGAAAGACCAGAGCCATTTTAAAACAGAGAGAAGAATGGTGCTTCCTCCATACAGCCATTTCACGCTGGTTATTTTAGCTTTTGCTTATGCAATGATGAGATTTCTGCATAGACTAATCTTGATGAGTCATCAGTAGGCCTGCAGAGTTTAATAGATATCTGGTGGTGTGTTACGTCAGAACAGTATAACTCCAAATCCTTTCTACAGATGTTTAATGAGCAGAGTCTGCCAACACTGTGCCCACCAAACCACAGTCTTTCCCTCCTCTGACTCTGATTGGATCTCCAGTCTCCAGTCAGAGCTGGAAGTTCTGGAACGTTCTCCTGTGTGTCGTCACACGTGGCCAACACACCTTCTAGACTACCATCTACCCCTTCAAACAGCACATGTGGAACCCTGGCATTCCCTGGCCGCCGAGTTACATGTGGGCACCGCAACGCCCTGAGAAGCCGTGCCCAGCTGGATGCCAGCTGCATGATGGAGAGGGTGGAGAAATTACCGGTGTGTGCGTGGGTGGAGCCGAGAGAACGACGGTCTGTAATTGTGCCCTACTCATACAGGGTCTAATCCAGCCTCAGTTGATGGTCTGTGAAAGCTGCCCTCCTGTAGAGGGAGGAGAGGAAAGGAGAGGGGGTTTAGGGAGGTAATTGCAGGGTTTAACAGGGCCCTGCCGTCCTACCGCACAGCGAGCTCAGGTTTAGCGCTGTGGAAACACAATACACTCTCTTTCTGCCCCGTCACTTGTGGGTCTTGTGGATGGTTATGGTGGTAGAAAGTACTGAGGAACAGAATCCTTCTCTCCATAATCAGGGGATAATTATTTAGGATTCAACTGTCATTTCCTTAAACCCCATGTTTTCTATTCACTTAAATCTGCAGTGAACAGTAGCGTGTGAATCTATCTGTCCATGCAACAGCAGTGAGTTAGGTGTAGTGGTCCTAGGAGACTGAGATATGTGGGGGTCAGTGTTGTGATTAGTCTAAATGTCATACAGAGATGTATCCCCCCTGTATAGATCAACTTAATGTCCTCTGACTCTATCCTGCAGCACCAGTCGATGCTAGCCTCTCTGCATACATACATCTTTTAACAACCTGTGCATATTGACTAGTACTGTAACGGCTATCGTCACATTCTTCCTCCTCCTCGGACGAGGAGAGGCGAAACGGATCGTACCAATACGCAGTGGTTAGGGTTCATAATGATTTATTATAACGAAACTGAAACTGACTTACAAAACAAATAAAAAAAGTGCATAAACTGATACAGTACCGTGTGGTGCAACAAACACAGACACGGAAACAAACACCCTCAAAACACACGTGAAACCCAGGCTGCCTAAGTATGATTCTCAATCAGGGACAACGATTGACAGCTGTCTCTGATTGAGAATCATACCCGGTCGAACACAAACCTCCCAACATAGAAAATCAAACATAGACAAACCCACCCAACTCACGCCCTGACCAACTAAATAAATACAAGAAAAAGGAAAACAGGTCAGGAACGTGACAAGTACATAGTGATGGAGATCCCTCCACTCCCTCCAGGCCCACTCACATCACATCACAGTCATGTCCATTCAGTCACCTCTGACCTTAAAACAGCCCCGGGTCCTACGTTAATTTGATCATAATGAATGCACTATGCTATTGTAATTAGACACAGAGAGAGGGGTAGAGGGGGAGAGCAAGGTTTTGTCAGTCAGCCATTGAACTCTTTAGAATTCCTTCATGGGGAATATTTTTTTTACTATCTGATTTATAGATATAGAGATGGTTTGGAAATGTAAAAGTTAACTTGACTGGCTTGTATCCATGATATTCTATCGTACATTTTAATAAATGTCAAAAAGTCCTTGTGTGTTATAGTATTGGCATTATGTGTTTTGTACATCACATGTGGTGTAATAGTGCATGGAAATACACTGTGCAGCACTGTGAGAAGGACTGCGGAGCTGGCACGACAGAGTAGTCAACACAACCTGTCAGTTGAACAGTGTTTGGGACAGACAGACCCTGGTAGTGTGCAGCCGTACTGTACCTCTTTGAAGGCCAGATGTTTCTACTGACTGCCTCTGTAGCCATGTGATTCCATCACTGGAGTTAGATTTCTTCTCACACATTTCACTTTTCATCAACTCTGGGATTGTGAATAGGTATTACACAAGAAATGTGATATGTTCCCCATTGTTGGTTTTATTAGCAATCAAAAGTGAATTGTGTCACTCTGTGCTACTGTGCTTCAGTCTGTTTTGGTGAAACAGCTCGTTTGAGTGTGTGCTTGGTCTGGGTGCAGCCACAACAGCTACAATCTCAGCTTTGTTTCAACCACAGTGGAGAGAGACGTTGATCATGTGGAGATGGACTTTGCTTACTTTGGGAAATTTGTTTCAACTAGGTGCTAATGATCAGCAGCACGGCAGATGTGTGTGTGTTCTTCTACTTCCCATGCAGTACTGTGTGGCTGGCTACGTCCCACTGTAGAGGAAATGGAAGAGAATGCCTGTCCCATCCAGTGTGCGGGCGTTGTGTTGATGTGGTGAAATGAGGGGTAGAGAGGGGGAAGCGGAGGGGGACTTGGACTCCCCTCCCAGCCAGGTCCCAGAGCTCGGTCCAATAACCACAGCCAGACCAGAGGTTCTCCTCTGGGGTCACCACTGCCTTGTAGGGAGCAGCGCCAGGCACAGAAACAACAGAGAGCAAAGGGAAGTCATTATCGAGCCGGCCTGCCTCTAGCTTGCCTGGCTGCCTGGCGTTCACCTTGAATTATTATGACCCTGTCCAAAATAAACGCACAAGGAAACTCACCAGAGTTCACTGATTTATAACAGAAGGAGGGGGAAAGAATTATCAGGGATGACGAATTGTGAAAGTGAGAGATTACATCAAGCAATTTGTTCAGTTCAAAGGATCACGTTTTTCAATGGAGTCCTTGCTGTTTTGGAAATTAAAGACTTCTCATGATTACAGTTATTTCAATGTACTGTTCCCATGTTTGATTCCACCCCTGCAGAGTCGGCACTTGTTTTTGCACTCAAAGGCATCTTTGAAAATAAATGGCTAATGAGTGTGTTTGGGTGAAGAAAATGTGTTTGTTCCAGATTGTTTGTTCATGTGTTGTATGGAAAAGCAGTGCCTTAGTGTGTATGTGCACAAGTGTGTGTGTTTGCCTGTGCATATGTGTGTAACATGACAATTAAGGTATTATTGATAGCATATGAAGTTGGAGAGGCGTAGCAGAGAGAGATTAATACATCTTACCTGCATCGCTTTGTCCTCCTCTGTCTCTCTGTGTGTGTGTGTGTGTGTGTGTGTGTGTGTGTGTGTGTGTGTGTGTGTGTGTGTGTGTGCGTGTGCGTGTGCGTGTGCGTGTGTGCATGTGCGTAAAGATTTCCTCTCTCCTATATATGAGCCAAGGCCAATGAGTCTCAGGTTGAAAAAATAATTGATTGTATCATTTTTCTTTTAGTAAACATTGAAAATGAGTAATACAGACCCAGACAAGGGTTAAATAAAAGATATATCCTCATCAATCTACACACAATACCTCATCATGTCCAATGCAGATTTTTTTGATTTTTGATTTTTTCCAAATGTATAAAAAATAAAAACAGCAATACCTTATTTACATAAGTATTCAGACCCTTTGCTATGAGACTCGAAATTGAGCTCAGGTGCGTCCTGTTTCCATTGATCATCCTTGAGATATTTCTACAACAAGCCTAAGATCACCATGCGCAATGCTAAGAGTCGGCTGGAGTGGTGTAAAGCTCGCCGCCATCGGATTTTGGATCAGTGGAAACGCGTTCTTTGGAGTGATGAATCACGCTTCACCATCTGGCGGTCCGATGGACGAATCTGGTTTTGTATGACAGGAGAACGCTACCTGCCTGAATGAATAGTGCCAACTGTAAAGTTTGGTGGAGGAGGAATAATGGTTTGTGGCTATTTTTCATGTCTTTGGCTAGGCCCCTTAGTTCCAATGAAGG
Organism: Salvelinus fontinalis; assembly: GCF_029448725.1. NCBI lineage: Eukaryota > Metazoa > Chordata > Actinopteri > Salmoniformes > Salmonidae > Salvelinus > Salvelinus fontinalis. The sequence continues at coordinate 7,209,126 of NC_074688.1, read as the reverse complement.
GAAATCTTCACGCTACAGTATACAATGATATTCTAGATGATTCCATCTTTGTGGCAAGAGTTTGGGGAAGGCCCTTTCCTGTTTCAGCATGACAATGCCCCTGTGCACAAAGCTTGGTCCATACAGAAATGGTTTGTCTAGATTGGTGTGGAAGAACTGGCCTGCACGGAGCCCTGACCTCAATCCCATCAAACACATTTGGGGTGATTTGGAACGGCAACTGCGAGCCAGGCCTAATTGCCCAACATCAGTCCATAACGTCATTAATGCTCTTTTAGAGGAATGGAAGCAAGTCCCCGCAGCATTGTTCCAACATCTATCAGGAAGCTGCCCCAGAAGGGTGGAGGCTGTTATTGCAGCAAAGGAGGGGACCAACTTTAAATTGAGGCCCATGATTGTGGAATGAGATGTTCGATGAGCAGGGGTCCACATACTTTTGGTCATGTAGTGTATTACTGTGCCTCTTTACATTAGCATCTTCTCACTCTTCTATCCTCTTCTCCTCCGCAGAGAGAACACTCAAGGATACACACTCCACACACACACACACACACACACACACACACACACACACACACACACACACACACACACACACACACACACACACACACACACACACACACACACACACACACACACACACACACACACACACACACACACACACACAGGCAGAACACACACACAAACAGATAGGGAGTTACAGCCCTCTCCAGTGCTTTAATGGAAGGTTAATCTCTTCTTAATCCCAGTTACCCTTTCGCCTGGCTACCCAAACTCCTTGTTCCGGCTAAACGCTACGCCACGCCACACGGACGTTCCTTTCTTCTCCGCAATGAGTCTGGATCTGAGTTCCTCCCTGACAATTTCTAGAACACAAACACAATCTAACCCTTCTGATTGGTCACAGAAATTGATGGGTTGGGCCAGAGCCAGAACACGTGGGTAAAGTGGCGTTTTGAAAATTCGTCATTGGCCTTGATACTCTGATTGGGTAGAGATGATCCGATCACTAATGACTTTATTTTGTACACCCCTCATTATGACCTCACCACAAAATACTTTACTCAGTCTGAGACTGGAGTAAGTAGTGAAAGATAGAGCAGCGGAAGAGTTCAGTTTGAGTCATCAGCTAAGTAAACCTTGCCATTGAGAATCTTAAGCTTATGGTCCTGGAGAATCTTTCCAACCACAACAACCACAACACCCTGGCCTGAAAGACATTCTCACTAACACAGGGTCCTATCTAAGGCAATTAACTTGGCTCAGCCCAACACAGAAGCTGCCTCCTCACAGAATACCAGTCTGAAGGAGAAGACATGCATCAGTCACAGAACCCCATTCTGAAGGAGGACAAGTCACAGAACTAGGCACTAGAATGGAGTCCTGTGATGTGGGTTGAAATGTATTGAAAATCCTTAGTGCCTTGCAAAAGTATTCATCCCCCTTCGCATTTTTCCTATTTTGTTGCATTACAACCTGTAATTTAAATAAATCTTTATTTGGATTTCATGTAATGGACATACACAAAATAGTCCAAATTGGTGAAGTGAAATGCAAAAAATAAGTTATTTTAAAAAATGATAAGAAATGTTTAACAGAAAAGTGGTGCGTGCATATGTATTCGCCCCCTTTGCTATGAAGCCCCTAAATAAGATCTGGTGCAAACAATTACCTCCAGAAGTCACATAATTAGTTAAATAAAGTCCACCTGTGTGCAATCTAAGTTTCACATGATCTATCACATGATCTCAGTATATATACGCCTGTTCTGAAAGGCCCCAAAGTCTGCAACACCACTAAGCAAGGGGCACCACCAAGCAAGGTGCACCATGAAGCAAGGAGCTCTCCAAACAGGTCAGGGACAAAGTTGTGGAGAAGTACAGATCAGGGTTGGGTTATAATAAAATATCAGTAACTTTGAACATCCCACTGAGCACCATTAAATCCATTATTAAAAAATGGAAAGAATATGGCACCACAACAAACTTGTCAAGAGAGGGCCGCCCACCAAATCTCACGGACCAGGCAAGGAGGGCATTGATCAGAGAGGCAACAAAGAGACCAAAGATAACTCTGAAGGAGCTGCAAAGCTTAACAGTGGAGATTGGAGTATCTGTCCATAGGACCACTTTAAGCCGTACACTCCACAGAGCTGGGCTTTACGGAAGAGTGTACAGAAGAAAACCATTGCTTAAAGAAAAAAATAAGCAAACACGTTTGGTGTTCGCCAAAAGGCATGTGGGAGACTCCCCAAACATATGGAAGAAGGTACTCTGGTCAGATGAGACTAAAATGTAGCTTTTTGGCCAACAAGGAAAACACTTTGTCTGGTGCAAACCCAACACCTCTCATCACCCCGAGAACCTCATCCCTGAAGTGAAGCATGTTGGTGGCAGCATCATGTTGTGGGGAAGTTTTTCATTAGCAGGGACTGGGAAACTGGTCAGAATTGAAGGAATGATGGATGGTGCTAAATACAGGGAAATTCTTAAGGGAAACCCATTTCAATTTTCCTGAGATTTGAGACTGGGACGAAGGGTCACCTTCCAGCAGGACAATGACCCTAAGCATACCGCTAAAGCAACACTCGAGTGGTTTAACAGGAAACATTTAATAGTCTTGGAATGGCCTAGTCAAAGCCCTGACCTCAATCCAATTGAGAATCTGTGGTATGACATAAAGATTGCTGTACACCAGCAGAACCCATCCAACTTGAAGGAGCTGGAGCAGTTTTTACTTGAAGAATGGGCATAAATCCCAGTGGCTAGATTTTCCAAGAGACTTGCAGCTGAAATTGCTGCAAATGGTGGCTCTACAAAGTATTGACTTTCGGAGGGTGAATAGTACATTTTCTGTTTATTTGTGTTATTTCTTGTTTGTCTCACAATAAAACATATGTTGCATTTTCAAAGTGGTAGTCATGTTGTGTAAATCAAATTATACAACCCCCCAAATTTTTTTTTTAAATTCCAGGTTGTAAGGTAACAATATAGGAAACATGCCAAGGGGGAGAATACTTTTACAAGCCACTGTACCTAGCAAACGTCACTAACTGTCTAGTGTGCTGACCTGGGAGAGATGAGGCCAGGATCCCCTCGGCTATTTCCACACAAAATACTCTTCTCAACACTAAAATACAGTCTAGTATTCATCCTCTTCTCAACACTAAAATACAGTATAGTATTCCTCCTCTCCTCAACACTAAAATACAGTCTAGTATTCCTCCTCTCCTCTCCTCAACACTAAAATACAGTCTAGTACTCCTCCTCTTCTCAACACTAAAATACAGTCTAGTATTCATCCTCTTCTCAACACTAAAATACAGTCTAGTATTCCTCCTCTTCTCAACACTAAAATACAGTCTAGTATTCCTCCTATCCTCAACACTAAAATACAGTCTAGTACTCCTCCTCTTCTCAACACTAAAATACAGTCTAGTACTCCTCCTCTCCTCAACACTAAAATACAGTCTAATACTCCTCCTATCCTCTACTCAACACTAAAATACAGTCTAGTACTCCTCCCCTCCTCTCCTCAACACTAAAACACTGTCTAGTATTCCTCCTATCCTCTCCTCAACACTAAAATACAGTATACTGTCTAGTATACTGTCTAAATACTGTCTAGTACTCCTCCTCTCCTATCCTCAACACTAAAATACAGTCTAGTATTCCTCCTCTTCTCACCACTAAAATACATTCTAGTATTCCTCCTCTCCTCAACACTAAAATAATGTCTAGTATTCCTCCTCTCCTATCCTCAACACTAAAATACAGTCTAGCATTCCTCCTCTCCTCTCCTCAACACTAAAATACAGTCTAGTATTCCTCCTCTTCTCACCACTAAAATACATTCTAGTATTCATCCTCTCCTCAACACTAAAATACAGTATAGTATTCCTCCTCTCCTCAACACTAAAATACAGTCTAGTATTCCTCCTCTCCTCAACACTAAAATACAGTATAGTATTCATCCTCTCCTCAACACTAAAATACATTCTAGTATTCATCCTCTCCTCAACACTAAAATACAGTATAGTATTCCTCCTCTCCTCAACACTAAAATACAGTCTAGTATTCCTCCTCTCCTCAACACTAAAATACAGTATAGTATTCATCCTCTCCTCAACACTAAAATACAGTATAGTATTCATCCTCTCCTCAACACTAAAATACAGTCTAGTATTCCTCCTCTCCTTCCCTCAACACTAAAATACTGTCTAGTACTCATCCTCTCCTCTCCTCAACACTAAAATACAGTCTAGTATTCCTCCTCTCCTCAACACTAAAATACAGTCTAGTATTCCTCCTCTCCTCAACACTAAAATACAGTCTAGTACTCCTCCTCTCCTCAACACTAAAATACAGTCTAGTATTCATCCTCTCCTCTCCTCAACACTAAAATACAGTCTAGTATTCCTCCTCTCCTTCCCTCAACACTAAAATACTGTCTAGTACTCCTCCTCTCCTCTCCTCAAAACTAAAATACAGTCTAGTATTCCTCCTATCCTCTCCTCAACACTAAAATACAGTCTAGTACTCCTCCTCTTCTCAACACTAAAATACAGTCTAGTATTCCTCCTATCCTCTTCTCAACACTGAAATACAGTCTAGTATTTCTCCTCTTCTCAACACTAAAATACAGTCTAGTATTCCTCCTATCTTCTTCTCAATACTGAATTACATTATAGTACTCCTCTTCTTCTCACCACTAAAATACAGTCTAGTACTCCTCCTATCCTCTTCTCAACACTAAAATACAGTCTAGTATTCCTCCTCTCCTCAACACTAAAGTACTGTCTAGTATTCCTTCTCTCCTCAACACTAAAATAGTCTAGTCTTCCTCCTATCCTCAACACTAAAATACAGTCTAGTATTCCTCTTCTCCTCAACACTAAAATACTGTCTAGTATTCCTCTTCTCCTCAACACTAAAATACAGTCTAGTATTCCTCCTCTCCTCAACACTAAAATACAGTCTAGTACTCCTCCTCTTCTCACCACTAAAATACACTCTAGTATTCCTCCTCTCCTCAACACTAAAATACAGTCCAGTATTCCTCCTCTCCTCAACACTAAAATACAGTCTAGTACTCCTCCTTTTCTCACCACTAAAATACAGTCTAGTATTCCTCCTTTCCTCTCCTCAACACTAAAATACTGTCTAGTATTCCTCCTCTTCTCAACACTAAAATACAGTCTAGTACTCCTCCTCTACTCAACACTAAAATGCAGTCTAGTACTCCTCCTCTCCTCAACGCTAAAATACAGTTTAGTACTCATCCTATCCTCAACACGAAAATACAGTCTAGTATTCCTCCTATCCTCTTCTCAACACTGAAATACAGTCTAGTATTCATCCTCTTCTCAACACTAAAATACAGTCTAGTATTCATCCTCTTCTCAACACTAAAATACAGTGTTGTATTCCTCCTCTCCTCAACACTAAAATACAGTCTAGTATTCCTCCTATCCTCTCCTCAACACTAAAATACAGTCTAGTACTCCTCCTCTTCTCAACACTAAAATACAGTCTAGTATTCCTCCTCTTCTCAACACTAAAATACTGTCTAGTATTCCTCCTCTCCTCTTAGCAACACTAAAATACAGTCTAGTATTCCTCCTCTCCTCAACACTAAAATACTGTCTAGTATTCCTCCTCTCCTCAACACTAAAATACTGTCTAGTATTCCTCCTCTTCTCAACACTAAAATACTTTCTTGTATTCCTCCTCTCCTCAACACTAAAATACAGTCTAGTATTCCTCCTCTCCTCTCCTCAACACTAAAATACTGTCTAGTACTCCTCCTCTCCTCAACACTAAAATAGTATAGTATTCATCCTCTCCTCAACACTAAAATACAGTCTAGTATTCCTCCTCTCCTCTCCTCAACACTAAAAAACAGTCTAGTATTCCTCCTCTCCTTCCCTCAACACTAAAATACTGTCTAGTACTCCTCCTCTCCTCTCCTCAAAACTAAAATACAGTCTAGTATTCCTCCTATCCTCTCCTCAACACTAAAATACAGTCTAGTACTCCTCCTCTTCTCAACACTAAAATACAGTCTAGTATTCCTCCTATCCTCTTCTCAACACTGAACTACAGTCTAGTATTTCTCCTCTTCTCAACACTAAAATACAGTCTAGTATTCCTCCTATCTTCTTCTCAACACTGAATTACATTATAGTACTCCTCCTCTTCTCACCACTAAAATACAGTCTAGTACTCCTCCTATCCTCTTCTCAACACTAAAATACAGTCTAGTATTCCTCCTCTCCTCAACACTAAAATACTGTCTAGTATTCCTTCTCTCCTCAACACTAAAATAGTCTAGTCTTCCTCCTATCCTCAACACTAAAATACAGTCTAGTATTCCTCTTCTCCTCAACACTATATACAGTCTAGTACTCCTCCTCTCCTCAACACTAAAATACAGTCTAGTATTCCTCCTCTCCTCAACACTAAAATACAGTCTAGTACTCCTCCTCTTCTCACCACTAAAATACACTCTAGTATTCCTCCTCTCCTCAACACTAAAATACAGTCCAGTATTCCTCCTCTCCTCAACACTAAAATACAGTCTAGTACTCCTCCTTTTCTCACCACTAAAATACAGTCTAGTATTCCTCCTTTCCTCTCCTCAACACTAAAATACTGTCTAGTATTCCTCCTCTTCTCAACACTAAAATACAGTCTAGTACTCCTCCTCTACTCAACACTAAAATGCAGTCTAGTACTCCTCCTCTCCTCAACGCTAAAATACAGTTTAGTACTCATCCTATCCTCAACACGAAAATGCAGTCTAGTATTCCTCCTATCCTCTTCTCAACACTAAAATACAGTCTAGTACTCCTCCTATCCTCTTAGCAACACTAAAATACAGTCTAGTATTCATCCTCTTCTCAACACTAAAATACAGTGTTGTATTCCTCCTCTTCTCAACACTAAAATACAGTGTTGTATTCCTCCTCTCCTCAACACTAAAATACAGTCTAGTACTCCTCCTCTTCTCAACACTAAAATACAGTCTAGTTTTCCTCCTCTTCTCAACACTAAAATACAGTCTAGTATTCCTCCTCTCCTCAACACTAAAATACAGTCTAGTATTCCTCCTCTTCTCAACACTAAAATACAGTCTAGTATTCCTCCTCTTCTCAACACTAAAATACAGTCTAGTATTCCTCCTCTTCTCAACACTAAAATACAGTCTAGTATTCCTCCTCTTCTCAACACTAAAATACAGTCTAGTATTCCTCCTCTTCTCAACACTAAAATACAGTCTAGTATTCCTCCTCTTCTCAACACTAAAATACAGTCTAGTACTCCTCCTATCCTCTTCTCAACACTAAAATACAGTCTAGTTTTCCTCCTCTCCTCTTAGCAACACTAAAATACAGTCTAGTATTCCTCCTCTCCTCTTAGCAACACTACAATACAGTCTAGTATTCCTCCTCTCCTCAACACTAAAATACAGTCTAGTATTCCTCCTCTCCTCAACACTAAAATACAGTCTAGTATTCCTCCTCTTCTCAACACTAAAATACTGTCTAGTATTCATCCTCTCCTCTCCTCAACACTAAAATACTGTCTATTATTCCTCCTCTCCTCAACACTAAAATCCAGTCTAGTACTCCTCCTCTCCTCTCCTCAACACTAAAATACAGTCTAGTATTCCTCCTCTTCTCACCACTAAAATACATTCTAGTATTCATCCTCTCCTCAACACTAAAATACAGTATAGTATTCCTCCTCTCCTCAACACTAAAATACAGTCTAGTATTCCTCCTCTCCTCAACACTAAAATACAGTATAGTATTCATCCTCTCCTCAACACTAAAATATAGTCTAGTATTCATCCTCTCCTCAACACTAAAATACAGTCTAGTATTCCTCCTCTCCTCTCCTCAACACTAAAATACAGTCTAGTATTCATCCTCTCCTTCCCTCAACACTAAAATACTGTCTAGTACTCCTCCTCTCCTCTCCTCAACACTAAAATACAGTCTAGTATTCCTCCTCTCCTCAACACTAAAATACAGTCTAGTATTCCTCCTCTCCTCAACACTAAAATACAGTCTAGTACTCCTCCTCTCCTCAACACTAAAATACTGTCTAGTACTCCTCCTCTCCTCTCCTCAAAACTAAAATACAGTCTAGTATTCCTCCTATCCTCTCCTCAACACTAAAATACAGTCTAGTACTCCTCCTCTTCTCAACATTAAAATACAGTCTAGTATTCCTCCTATCCTCTTCTCAACACTGAATTACATTATAGTACTCCTCCTCTTCTCACCACTAAAATACAGTCTAGTACTCCTCCTATCCTCTTCTCAACACTAAAATACAGTCTAGTATTCCTCCTCTCCTCAACACTAAAATACTGTCTAGTATTCCTTCTCTCCTCAACACTAAAATGGTCTAGTCTTCCTCCTATCCTCAACACTAAAATACAGTCTAGTATTCCTCTTCTCCTCAACACTAAAATACTGTCTAGTATTCCTCTTCTCCTCAACACTAAAATACAGTCTAGTATTCCTCCTCTCCTCAACACTAAAATACAGTCTAGTACTCCTCCTCTTCTCACCACTAAAATACACTCTAGTATTCCTCCTCTCCTCAACACTAAAATACAGTCTAGTATTCATCCTCTCCTTCCCTCAACACTAAAATACTGTCTAGTACTCCTCCTCTCCTCTCCTCAACACTAAAATACAGTCTAGTATTCCTCCTCTCCTCAACACTAAAATACAGTCTAGTATTCCTCCTCTCCTCAACACTAAAATACAGTCTAGTACTCCTCCTCTCCTCAACACTAAAATACTGTCTAGTACTCCTCCTCTCCTCTCCTCAAAACTAAAATACAGTCTAGTATTCCTCCTATCCTCTCCTCAACACTAAAATACAGTCTAGTACTCCTCCTCTTCTCAACATTAAAATACAGTCTAGTATTCCTCCTATCCTCTTCTCAACACTGAATTACATTATAGTACTCCTCCTCTTCTCACCACTAAAATACAGTCTAGTACTCCTCCTATCCTCTTCTCAACACTAAAATACAGTCTAGTATTCCTCCTCTCCTCAACACTAAAATACTGTCTAGTATTCCTTCTCTCCTCAACACTAAAATGGTCTAGTCTTCCTCCTATCCTCAACACTAAAATACAGTCTAGTATTCCTCTTCTCCTCAACACTAAAATACTGTCTAGTATTCCTCTTCTCCTCAACACTAAAATACAGTCTAGTATTCCTCCTCTCCTCAACACTAAAATACAGTCTAGTACTCCTCCTCTTCTCACCACTAAAATACACTCTAGTATTCCTCCTCTCCTCAACACTAAAATACAGTCCAGTATTCCTCCTCTCCTCAACACTAAAATACAGTCTAGTACTCCTCCTTTTCTCACCACTAAAATGCAGTCTAGTATTCCTCCTTTCCTCTCCTCAACACTAAAATACTGTCTAGTATTCCTCCTCTTCTCAACACTAAAATACAGTCTAGTACTCCTCCTCTCCTCAACGCTAAAATACAGTTTAGTACTCATCCTATCCTCAACACGAAAATACAGTCTAGTATTCCTCCTATCCTCTTCTCAACACTGAAATACAGTCTAGTATTCCTCCTCTTCTCAACACTAAAATACAGTCTAGTACTCCTCCTATCCTCTTAGCAACACTAAAATACACACTAATATTCATCCTCTTCTCAACACTAAAATACAGTCTAGTATTCATCCTCTTCTCAACACTAAAATACAGTGTTGTATTCCTCCTCTCCTCAACACTAAAATACAGTCTAGTATTCCTCCTCTTCTCAACACTAAAATACTGTCTAGTATTCCTCCTCTCCTCAACACTGAAATACAGTCTAATATTCCTCCTCTCCTCAACACTAAAATACAGTCTAGAATTCATCCTAGCCACCTCAGCTCCTCAGCCCCAGAAGAAAGAGGGCATATGAAATTAGATTGTGGTTCCCCCCTCACCCTCACCCCTTCCGTTCACCTACCCCCCCTAGTCAGAGAGGCGGCATAATGCCCACCCCAGGGTGACTCCACTGGGAAGAGAGTAGAAAAGGAATGAGAGAAGAAAGTTTAAGAGTGAAAAGAGGGATGAGAGTAGAGGAGGAAGAGAGGAGAGAGGGATGAGAGGAGAGAAGGAAGAGAGGAGAGAGAGATGAGAGGAGAGAAGGACGAGAGGGGAGAAGGATGAGAGTAGAGGGGGAAGAGATTAGAGAGGCATGCGAGGATAGAGGGATGAGAGGGGAGAGGGATGAGAGTAGTAGGGGAAGAGAGTAGAGAGGGATGAGAGGAGTGGGGCATGAGAGGAGAGGGGGAAGAGAGTAGAGGGATGAGAGAAGAGGGGGATGAGATGAGAGGGGGAAGGAGTAGTGAAATAGATGAATAATACATGTTAGAGTGTTTGTCAACCATCTGTGTTTGTGCCAGGGTTCCTGAGGTTGTGGTGGGGGGCTCCGATGCCCCAGGGTCAGAGTTCACAGCGCTGGCGTGTCAGGGGTGCCAGAGCAGCCGGAGCAAAACAAAGAACTCCCTGATGTCCCTTTGATCCAGATGAGCCCTACAGGGCGGGGCCTGAACTCCTCCACATTCCTACCGTTGTTGATTTTTCTGTTGATTTTCTTGTAGTGTCTCATCTTTCTCTGTTCTCCTGCCCTCCCTAAGCAACACAGTCTGATGAGTGGCACAACACAGTACCCTGCCCTGTATTTTTTGATTGATTGATAGGAGAGGCTGGTTTGAACCTAGTTCAAAGGCAGGGTTCATTGACGAGGTAGTGATTTTCTTTGTGAGTCTCATAATGGGTTGTTGTTCTGGTATGGAATAGTGTGTATGGGTGATGCAAGGTGAGTACGGTCGTGGCTTGCTGCTTCAGTGTCTTTAGATATTTTTGTTGGATGTTACTATGGAATGCTGAAGTATAATTACAAGCATTTCATAAGTGTCAAAGGCTTTTATTGACAATTACATGAAGTTGATGCAAAGAGTCAATATTTGCAGTGTTGACCCTTCTTTTTCAAGACCTCTGCAATCCGCCCTGGCATGTCAATTAATTTCTGGGCCACATCCTGACGGATGGCAGCCCATTCTTGCATAATCAATGCTTGAAGTTTGTCAGAATTTGTGGGGTTTTGTTTGTCCACCCGCCTCTTGAGGATTGACCACAAGTTCTCAATGGAATTAAGGTCTGGGGAGTTTCCTGGCCATGGACCCAAAATATTGATGTTTTGTTCCCCGAACCACTTAGTTGCCTTATGGCAAGGTGCTCCATCATGCTGGAAAAGGCATTGTTCGTCACCAAACTGTTCCTGGATGGTTGGGAGAAGTTGCTCTCAGAGGATGTGTTGGTACCATTCTTCATTCATGGCTGTGTTCTTAGGCAAAATTGTGAGTGAGCCCACTCCCTTAGCTGAGAAGCAACCCCACACATGAATGGTCTCAGGATGCTTTACTGTTGGCCTGACACAGGACTGATGGTAGCGCTCACCTTGTCTTCTCCGGACAAGCTTTTTTACGGATGCCCCAAACTATCGGAAAGGGGATTCATCAGAGAAAATGACTTTATCCCAGTCCTCAGCATTCTAATCCCTATATCTTTTGCAGAATATCAGTCTGTCCCTGATGTTTTTCCTGGAGAGAAGTGGTTTCTTTGCTGCCCTTCTTGACACCAGGCCATCTTCCAAAAGTCTTTGCCTCACTGTGCTTGCAGATGCACTCACACCTGCCTGCTGCCATTCCTGAGCAAGCTCTGTACTGGTGGTGCCCCGATCCCGCAGCTGAATCAACTTTAGGAGATGGACCTGGTGCTTGCTGGACTTTCTTGGGCGCCCTGAAGCCTTCTTCACAACAATTGAACCGCTCTCCTTGAAGTTCTTGATGATCCGATAAATGGTTGATTTAGGTGCGATCTTACTGGCAGCAATATCCTTGCCTTTTTGTGCAAAGCAATGATGACAGCACGTGTATCCTTGCAGGTAACCATGCTTGACAGAGGAAGAACAATGATTCTAAGCACCACCCTCCTTTTGAAGCTTCCAGTCTGTTATTCGAACTCAATCAGCATGACAGAGTGATCTCCAGCCTTGTCCTCGTCAACACTCACACCTGTATTAACTTCTCTGGGATATGTGGGACGCTAACGTCCCAACTGGCCAACATCCAGTGAAAATGCAGAGCTCCAGATTCAAATAAATTACTAAAAAAATTTACTTTCATAAAATCACACATGCAATACACCAAATTAAAGCTACACTTGTTTTGAATCCAGCCAACGTGTCAGATTTCAAAAAGGCTTTACGACGAAAGCAAACGATGCTATTATCTGAGGACAACACCCCAGCAAACAAACACAGACCATCATATTTCAACCCTCCAGGCGCGACACAAAACCCAGAAATAAAGTTATAATTCATGCCTTACCTTTGACAAGCTTCTTCTGTTGGCACTCCAATATGTCCCATAAACATCACCAATGGTCCTTTTGTTCAATTAATTCCGTCGATATATATCCAAAATGTCCATTTATTTGGCGCGTTTGATCCAGAAAAACACTGGTTCCAACTCGCGCAACATGACTACAAAAGTTACCTGTAAGCTTTGTCCAAACATTTAAAACTACTTCCTATTACAACTTTAGGTATTTTTTTACGTAAATAATCGATACAATTTAAGGCGGGATATACTGTGTTCAATACCAGAGGAAAACAATGTGTAGCGAGCCTCTGTGTAGTGCGCCTCTAACAAAGATTACACTTCCCTCTAGCCTCGTTCTGAACAGTGCTACTTCTTCATTTCTCAAAGGAAAATCCTCAACCAATTTCTAAAGACTGTTGACATCCAGTGGAAGCGATAGGAACTACAAGAAAGTCGATTAGAAATCTGGATTCCCCGTGAAAACCCATTGAAAAGAGAGTGACTTAAAAAAAAAATCTGAATGGTTTGTCCTCGGGGTTTCGCCTGCCAGATAAGTTCTGTTATACTCACAGACATGATTCAAACAGTTTTAGAAACTTCAGAGTATTTTCTATCCAAATCTACTAATACTATGCATATCTTAGAATCTGGGCCTGAATAGCAGGCAGTTTAATTTGGGCATGCTTTTCATCCAAAATTCCGAATGCTGCCCCCTATCCCAGAGAAGTTAACGAGAGAATCACTGACATAATGTCAGCTGGTCCTTTTGTGGCAGGGCTGAAATGCAGTGGAAATGTTTTTGGGGTATTCAGTTCATTTGTATGGCAAAGAGGGACTTTTCAATTAATTGCAATTCATCTGATCACTCTTCATAACATTCTGGAGTATACGCAAATTGCCATCATACAAACTGAGTCAGCAGACTTTGTGAAAATATATATTTGTGTCATTCTCAAAACTTTGGTGAGTAAAATCTCAGTCCACACAATAACAGGCCCACTTTCCTCCAATAATCGGCCTATTGTAGCATAGAGGGTGGGGGGAAACTTGTGGCCTGTAAACCCAAAAGTTTAATAATGTTTTACATTTCAAAGAGCCATACGGTGGAGCCTCTCTGTGTCATCCGGACTTGGTCTTGTGAGAGCTTGAGACAGTACAGGGGACAATAGAGAGCATAATGAGTCCTGGCTAGAATTCATACCCTCTGATCTGAAAAGGAGCTTTGAATGTGTGCTGCCTTTCTACAGACACTGCTTTTATGTAGCAATCAGGCCTGGCTAATGGAGAGAGATTTCAGTGCAAAGAGGGAGAATATAGGTTACAATAGGTTATCACTGCTTTAGCTGCCGTTTCACCTCGGGGATGCAGACGTAATGCTCGCACTTATGAAGTATCTCCTTGCTGATTGCCTGTGACATTTTTAGGGCATTGAGAGCCATCTCATTTGTATATTCAAAAAGCTTAGCACAAATGTATCTTTGCCTCCTTTTTTATTTCCTTTAGTGTAATTAACCTCCTTCCCAGGGAGAGAGATAACAACCTCACTCATAGCTGTGTGATTATGCTGTAATGTAGTGGTGTGATGCTCTGAGTCAGTGTGATTGTGCTATAATGTAGTGGTGTGATGCTCTGAGTCAGTGTGATTGTGCTGTAATGTAGTGGTGTGATGCTCTGAGTCAGTGTGATTGTGCTGTAATGTAGTGGTGTGACTCTCTGAGTCAGTGTGATTGTGCTGTAATGTAGTGGTGTGACGCTCTGAGTCAGTGTGATTGTGCTGTAATGTAGTGGTGTGATGCTCTGAGTCAGTTTGATTATGCTGTAATGTAGTGGTGTGACGCTCTGAGTCAGTGTGATTGTGCTGTAATGTAGTGGTGTGACGCTCTGAGTCAGTGTGATTGTGCTGTAATGTAGTGGTGTGACGCTCTGAGTCAGTGTGATTGTGCTGTAATGTAGTGGTGTGACGCTCTGAGTCAGTGTGATTGTGCTGTAATGTAGTGGTGTGATGCTCTGAGTCAGTGTGATTGTGCTGTAATGTAGTGGTGTGACGCTCTGAGTCAGTGTGATTGTGCTGTAATGTAGTGGTGTGATGCTCTGAGTCAGTGTGATTGTGCTGTAATGTAGTGGTGTGATGCTCTGAGTCAGTGTGATTGTGCTGTAATGTAGTGGTGTGACGCTCTGAGTCAGTGTGATTGTGCTGTAATGTAGTGGTGTGATGCTCTGAGTCAGTGTGATTGTGCTGTAAAGTAGTGGTGTGATGCTCTGAGTCAGTGTGATTGTGCTGTAATGTAGTGGTGTGACTCTCTGAGTCAGTGTGATTGTGCTGTAATGTAGTGGTGTGACGCTCTGAGTCAGTGTGATTGTGCTGTAATGTAGTGGTGTGATACTCTGAGTCAGTGTGATTGTGCTGTAATGTAGTGGTGTGACGCTCTGAGTCAGTGTGATTGTGCTGTAATGTAGTGGTGTGACGCTCTGAGTCAGTGTGATTGTGCTGTAATGTAGTGGTGTGACGCTCTGAGTCAGTGTGATTGTGCTGTAATGTAGTGGTGTGATGCTCTGAGTCAGTGTGATTATGCTGTAATGTAGTGGTGTGACGCTCTGAGTCAGTGTGATTGTGCTGTAATGTAGTGGTGTGACGCTCTGAGTCAGTGTGATTGTGCTGTAATGTAGTGGTGTGACGCTCTGAGTCAGTGTGATTGTGCTGTAATGTAGTGGTGTGATGCTCTGAGTCAGTGTGATTGTGCTGTAATGTAGTGGTGTGATGCTCTGAGTCAGTGTGATTGTGCTGTAATGTAGTGGCGTGACGCTCTGAGTCAGTGTGATTATGCTGTAATGTAGTGGTGTGATGCTCTGAGTCAGTTTGATTGTGCTGTAATGTAGTGGTGTGATGCTCTGAGTCAGTTTGATTGTACTGTAATGTAGTGGTGTGACGCTCTGAGTCAGTGTGATTGTGCTGTAATGTAGTGGTGTGATGCTCTGAGTCAGTTTGATTGTACTGTAATGTAGTGGTGTGATGCTCTGAGTCAGTGTGATTGTGCTGTAATGTAGTGGTGTGACGCTCTGAGTCAGTGTGATTGTGCTGTAATGTAGTGGTGTGACGCTCTGAGTCAGTGTGATTGTGCTGTAATGTAGTGGCGTGACGCTCTGAGTCAGTGTGATTGTGCTGTAATGTAGTGGTGTGATGCTCTGAGTCAGTGTGATTGTTTTGTAATGTAGTGGTGTGACGCTCTGAGTCAGTGTGATTGTGCTGTAATGTAGTGGTGTGATGCTCTGAGTCAGTGTGATTGTGCTGTAATGTAGTGGTGTGATGCTCTGAGTCAGTGTGATTGTGCTGTAATGTAGTGGCGTGACGCTCTGAGTCAGTGTGATTGTGCTGTAATGTAGTGGTGTGATGCTCTGAGTAAGTGTGATTGTGCTGTAATGTCGTGGTGTGACGCTCTGAGTCAGTGTGATTGTGCTGTAATGTAGTGGTGTGACGCTCTGAGTCAGTGTGATTGTGCTGTAATGTCGTGGTGTGACGCTCTGAGTCAGTGTGATTGTGCTGTAATGTAGTGGTGTGACGCTCTGAGTCAGTGTGATTGTGCTGTAATGTAGTGGCGTGACGCTCTGAGTCAGTGTGATTGTGCTGTAATGTAGTGGTGTGATGCTCTGAGTCAGTGTGATTGTGCTGTAATGTAGTGGTGTGACGCTCTGAGTCAGTGTGATTGTGCTGTAATGTAGTGGTGTGACGCTCTGAGTCAGTGTGATTGTGCTGTAATGTAGTGGTGTGATGCTCTGAGTCAGTGTGATTGTGCTGTAATGTAGTGGTGTGACGCTCTGAGTCAGTGTGATTGTGCTGTAGAGTAGTGGTGTGACTCTCTGAGTCAGTGTGATTGTGCTGTAATGTAGTGGTGTGATGCTCTGAGTAAGTGTGATTGTGCTGTAATGTAGTGGTGTGATGCTCTGAGTCAGTGTGATTGTGCTGTAAAGTAGTGGTGTGATGCTCTGAGTCAGTGTGATTATGCTGTAATGTAGTGGTGTGATGCTCTGAGTCAGTGTGATTGTGCTGTAATGTAGTGGTGTGATGCTCTGAGTCAGTGTGATTGTGCTGTAATGTAGTGGTGTGACGCTCTGAGTCAGTGTGATTGTGCTGTAATGTAGTGGTGTGATGCTCTGAGTCAGTGTGATTGTGCTGTAATGTAGTGGTGTGATGCTCTGAGTCAGTGTGATTGTGCTGTAATGTAGTGGTGTGATGCTCTGAGTCAGTGTGATTGTGCTGTAATGTAGTGGTGTGACGCTCTGAGTCAGTGTGATTGTGCTGTAATGTAGTGGTGTGACGCTCTGAGTCAGTGTGATTGTGCTGTAATGTAGTGGCGTGACGCTCTGAGTCAGTGTGATTGTGCTGTAATGTAGTGGTGTGATGCTCTGAGTCAGTGTGATTGTGCTGTAATGTAGTGGTGTGATGCTCTGAGTCAGTTTGATTGTGCTGTAATGTAGTGGTGTGATGCTCTGAGTCAGTTTGATTGTACTGTAATGTAGTGGTGTGATGCTCTGAGTCAGTGTGATTGTGCTGTAATGTAGTGGTGTGATGCTCTGAGTCAGTGTGATTGTGCTGTAATGTAGTGGTGTGATGCTCTGAGTCAGTGTGATTGTGCTGTAATGTAGTGGTGTGACGCTCTGAGTCAGTGTGATTGTGCTGTAATGTAGTGGTGTGATGCTCTGAGTCAGAGTCAGTCAACCGAAAGGTTGCTGGATCGAATCCCCGAGCTGACAAGGTAAAGCATATGTCGTTCTGTCCCTGAACAAGGCAGTTAACCTATTGTTACCCGGTAGGCCGTCATTGTAAATAAGAATTTGTTCTTAACTGACTTTCCTAGTTAAATAAAGGTTCAAGTTATTTTATTTTTAAGCAATGTGATTATGTTTTGTAATGTAGTGGTGTGATGCTTTGTCAGTCAGCATAATAAGACAGAAATGGCCTGCTCTTAACTCTCAGCAGGTATTATTTAGTCAGACACACATTATTCACATAGGACCTTTAACATATCACCAACAACCAGACCTCACATTATTCACATAGGACCTATAACATATCACCAACCAGACCTCACATTATTCACATAGGACCTTTAACATATCACCAACCAGACCTCACATTATTCACATAGGACCTATAACATATCACCAACAACTAGACCTCACATTATTCACATAGGACCTATAACATATCACCAACAACTAGACCTCACATTATTCACATAGAACCTATAACATATCACCAACTAGACCTCACATTATTCACATAGGACCTATAACATATCACCAACAACTAGACCTCACATTATTCACATAGGACCTATAACATATCACCAACAACTAGACCTCACATTATTCACATAGAACCTATAACATATCACCAACAACTAGACCACACATTATTCACATAGGACCTATAACATATCACCAACAACTAGACCTCACATTATTCACATAGGACCTATAACATATCACCAACAACTAGACCTCACATTATTCACATAGGACCTATAACATATCACCAACCAGACCTCACATTATTCACATAGGACCTATAACATATCACCAACAACTAGACCACACATTATTCACATATGACCTATAACATATCACCAACAACTAGACCTCACATTATTCACATAGGACCTATAACATATCACCAACAACTAGACCTCACATTATTCACATAGGACCTATAACATATCACCAACAACTAGACCTCACATTATTCACATAGGACCTATAACATATCACCAACAACTAGACCTCACATTATTCACATAGGACCTATAACATATCACCAACCAGACCTCACATTATTCACATAGGACCTATAACATATCACCAACAACTAGACCTCACATTATTCACATAGGACCTATAACATATCACCAACAACTAGACCTCACATTATTCACATAGGACCTATAACATATCACCAACAACTAGACCTCACATTATTCACATAGGACCTATAACATATCACCAACAACCAGACCTCACATTATTCACATAGGACCTATAACATATCACCAACCAGACCTCACATTATTCACATATGACCTATAACATATCACCAACAACTAGACCTCACATTATTCACATAGGACCTATAACATATCACCAACAACTAGACCTCACATTATTCACATAGGACCTATAACATATCACCAACAACTAGAACCCAATGGAATGGACACACAGGTATATCAATGTATGAAGTGAGCAGAAAGATGATCAAACCAATGATTTTGTATTTTTATAACCTGCCAATCGAGGAGAAGTGGCCGGCATGCTGACTGTTTTTTCGTTGTTTTCCAATAAAGATGTTCAAACTAGTTGGAAGGCTACGTGGCAGGACAGGCTCCATTATGGAGCAGCACACCTCAGGCTAGCACCCTGCAGACACCTCAGGCTAGCACCCTGCAGACACCTCAGGCTAGCATCCTGCAGACACCTCAGGCTAGCATCCTGCAGACACCTCAGGCTAGCATCCTGCAGACACCTCAGGCTAGCATCCTGCAGACACCTCAGGCTAGCACGCTGCAGACACCTCAGGCTAGCACCCTGCAGACACCTCAGGCTAGCACCCTGCAGACACCTCAGGCTAGCACCCTGCAGACACCTCAGGCTAGCACCCTGCAGACACCTCAGGCTAGCACCCTGCAGACACCTCAGGCTAGCACCCTGCAGACACCTCAGGCTAGCATCCTGCAGACACCTCAGGCTAGCACCCTGCAGACACCTCAGGCTAGCATCCTGCAGACACCTCAGGCTAGCACCCTGCAGACACCTCAGGCTAGCACCCTGCAGACACCTCAGGCTAGCATCCTGCAGACACCTCAGGCTAGCACCCTGCAGACACCTCAGGCTAGCATCCTGCAGACACCTCAGCCCCAGCCTCCCCTCTCGCCTTTAACAAGTGGATGTCAGTCCACGGGAATTTAAATTGTTTTCCTTGGCCTCAGACAATGGAATGATAATGGATGATGGAGATCAGCCAGGCATGCTGGAGGGAGGGGAAAGAAAATGGTCAAGGTTGGGAGAGTGAATTTCCTGGGGTCAGAGTTCAAGGGATTAAGCAGCTGTCAGAGGAGAGAATGGAGGGGTGGAGGAGAAGGAGGGCAGGTTGAGATTGAATGGGGAATGTGATAGAGGGTCTCAGACAGGGCTCTCCCTCTAACCCCAGGTCACTGTTGGGTCTGTTTAGACCCTCCTGAAATGCAATGCTCGTTACTGCTGTCTGACCCCTTATAGGGATCAACTGTAGAGGTTTTCAACATAACAACAGAAACCATTCCAACCCTGTTGCTAAACCTCTTCTATGTTGTGTTCTCCTTTCTTCCATGTGTCCTCCTGACCACTACTGGTGTCCGATTCCCCCCTCTTCAATCATTACCTTGATTACTGCAGGTAAGTGTGGCCAACCCCTCTATCACAAACAGACACAATCACGCACAACTGATTTTTTACAGTTCGTACACCATTAACTACAGTTTCATACACGTTACATCTTACATTAAGATGTATGTTGATTGAGACAGACATAGGGGGGACAGGGCAAGGCCAACTAAAGAGAGAACATTGAGCTTAGTGAGCTAATGCTTTTAACAGGATTTCCTACAGAAGTTCTTAGCTCCCAAAAACACATTGAAACGTAAAGCCCGCCCAATCATCCAAGCCTGAGCAGTTTATATTTGTTCTAAGGACCAGTCTGTGTGTGTTTAAGGCCTGCTGGGAGGGAGAGAGCAGGCAGAAGAAGAGCAGCTTAATTTTCCTAAATTAAAACTCTGTGGTAGATATTGGAGCGGATGTGGGCTAAGGTTGCTTGACACCATGCACTTGTAGTACGAGTGTGTGTGTGTGTGTGTGTGTGTGTGTGTGTGTGTGTGTGTGTGTGTGTGTGTGTGTGTGTGTGTGTGTGTGTGTGTGTGTGTGTGTGTGTGTGTGTGTGTGTGTGTGTGTGTGTGTGTGTGTGTGTGCTCCTTGTGGTATGAGCTGCGTGGCACCAGATGGGCCCCTAGGGTGAGCAACAGCTGTAGGTGTTGATGTGGTCCAGCACAGAGCTGCACCCCTCTCCCACTCAGCTCCACCAGGGGGCTGTGGAAATGGAAGCCCTAGGGCCGTTAAACTGTCATCCATGGCCCCTTCTCCACCCTCTCACACACCTCACAGCCGGTTCTGCCCATCTATGATCCCCAAGAGGCCATGGGCAGGGTTACCGCACGGTACAGACCCATAAAACAACCATCATCCCCTCAGAGCAAGGAGTTCATCTCCTACACACACACTGGGTTTATTCCATTTATTGAGAGGAGAGGAGAAGAGAGGAGAGGAAAGGGGAGGGGAGAGGAGAGGAGAGGAGAGGAGAGGAGAGGAGAGGAGGGGAGGGGAGGGGAGGGGAGGGGAGAGGAGAGGAGAGGAGAGGAGAGGAGAGGAGAGGAGAGGAGAGGAGAGGAGAGGAGAGGAGAGGAGAGGAGAGGAGAGGAGAGGAGAGGAGAGGAGAGGAGAGGAGAGGACCTGCTTGTTTGATTATTTGGGTGCATGCAAACTGGGCCAGCTGTGTTAACACATTGTTTTAGGCTGGTATCTCTCTATCTCTCTCAAACACAGTGCTTACATTGTGACTTCATTCCTTCAGGCTCTGTTCTTTTCAGTCTCCACATGTTTGGATCACACTCCTCTCTCTTTTTCTGTCTCTCTCTCTTGCTCTCTCTCTCTCTCTCTCTCTCTCTCTCTCTCTCAATTCAATTCAATTCAAGGGGCTTTATTGGCATGGGAAACATGTGTTAACATTGCCAATGCAAGTGAGGTAGATATTATACAAAAGTGAAATAAACAATACAAATTAACAGTAAACATTACACATACAGAAGTTTCAAAAACAATAAAGACATTACAAATGTTATATTATATATATACAGTGTTGTAACAATGTACAAATGGTTAAAGCACACAAGTTAAAATAAATAAGGATAAATATGGGTTGTATTTACAATGGTGTTTGTTCTTCACTGGTTGCCCTTTTCTTGTGGCAACAGGTCACACATCTTGCTGCTGTGATGGCACACTGTGGAATTTCTCCCAGTAGATATGGGAGTTTATCAAAATTGGATTTGTTTTCAAATTCTTTGTGGATCTGTGTAATCTGTGGGAAATATCTCTCTCTCTCTCTCTCTCTCTCTCTCTCTCTCTCTCTCTCTCTCTCTCTATGGCCTCCCTGGTGTAGTGTTTTCTCACCAGGGTTGTTGTCAGGTGAAACAAACAGACTCTTGTGAGATATAAATTAGTGAGGGCCTCCTTTATTCTTCTGATGGCCCTGTGTATCAGAGAGAGAGAGACAGAGACAGACAGAGATAGAAATAGACAGATGGAGAGACTACTTGAGAAACTCCACTTCAGTCCCCCATAGTACCCTGAGTGTAGAACAGTGACTACATATCTCTCTCTGTGGTACCATAGTAGGAGCAACAAAGGCTCCTTGTCCTCCATATGGGCTGTGTGTAGAGACTGTGTGTACTGGTCTGGTCATGCCACTGCTGATTTATATGGGATGGTATACTCTAGCGTGACATGTTCATTTTGACAGGACAGCTGGTATTAGTTACTAGGCTGAAGATGAAAAGGAAGTCGAACAACATGTTGTTTCTGAGACAAGATATTGTTGTAAGTGTTATAGTAGAGACAAATGGTTATTTAGTCTGTCCCTACAGAGCATTTTACTACTTTTCCTCAGCGTCTCTGGATGACATGAACAGAGGGATCCTTTTGTGATTATTAGAGACAAAGGGAGAGGAGGGGAGAGGAGGGGAGGGGAGGGGAGAGGAGAGGAGGGGAGGGGAGGGGAGATGAGGGGAGGGGAGGGGAGGGGAGAGGAGGGGAGATGAGGGGAGGGGGGGGGGGGTCTGGAGACCCTGATGGTCATCTCCTCTCTCTCTGGGGGAGACTTTTGGGCAGGCTGACATCCTCTATCAGAATAAAGTTGTGTACAGCTGTCAACATGCCTTCTCACTGCCAGGTCTTACAAGATATAACTTTTTATTCTGTCAGACCAGTGGGTAGTGTTTGTGTGTTTTTTTTTTCAATTTTTGTATGTATTTTGTGTGTGTGTGTGTGTATGTTGTTTGGGTGTGTGTGTGTGTGTGTGTGTGTGTGTGTGTGTGTGTGTGTGTGTGTGTGTGTGTGTGTGTGTGTGTGTGTGTGTGTGTGTGTGTGTGTGATGGAGGAGGCATCTCTTGGATGTCTCTAAAAAGGCACCAATGTGTTGAACAAAGGGTTCAGCAGTACAGAAGCCTCCCCAGAGAGACATCTCAAAGGGCCTAAAGTGAAGAAACATATGTGTGCCTGTGCCTCCCTCCCTGCCTGCCTGCCTCCCTCCCTCCCTGCCCGCCCTCCCTCCCTGCCTGCCCGCACTCCCGCCTCCCTGCCTGCCTGCCTCCCGCCCTCCCTGCCTGCCTGCCTCCCTCCCTGCCCGCCCTCCCTCCCTGCCCGCACTCCCGCCTCCCTGCCTGCCTGCCTCCCGCCCTCCCTGCCTGCCTGCCTCCCTCCCTGCCCGCCCTCCCTCCCTCCCTCCCTCCCTGCCTGCCTGCCTCCCTCCCTGCCCGCACTCCCGCCTCCCTGCCTGCCTGCCTCCCGCCCTCCCTGCCTGCCTGCCTCCCTCCCTGCCCGCCCTCCCTCCCTCCCTCCCTCCCTGCCTGCCTGCCTCCCTCCCTGCCCGCACTCCCGCCTCCCTGCCTGCCTGCCTCCCGCCCTCCCTGCCTCCCGCCCTCCCTCCCTGCCTGCCTGCCTCCCTCCCTCCCTCCCTCCCTCCCTGCCTGCCTCCCTCCCTGCCCGCCCTCCCTCCCTCCCTGCCTGCCTGCCTCCCTCCCTGCCTGCCTGCCTCCCTGCCTGCCCGGCCGCCCGCCCTCCCGCCTCCCTCCCTCCCTCCCTGCCTGCCTGCCTCCCTGCCTGCCTGCCCGCCCTCCCGCCTCCCTCCCGCCTCCCTCCCTCCCTCCCACTTGTTCTCAATGAGCTCCCCCAGTGTTTGTTTTTACCTGTGGTTAACAAAGCTACACACAGACATGTGACGACCTGGAAAACAAACAGAGTGTTTTTACAGGAGCAACACGCCTCATCATTCCTACACGCCACATTTCTACTGCAGCGGCCATATTGCCTTAGTGAAAGAAACAGATATGAGAGAAAATATATTTGATTATTTTATGAGCTAACTGCTTTTGGACCTACAATAATTGAGTTACCTCAAAACAATCTGAAACGCAAACAGTTTCTGCTAAAAAAGGAACCAATCAAATGACAGAGATGAAAATCAGAGTATCTTCTTGCCTATATGGTCCTCCTAGCCAATCAGATGGCAGGTAGCTGATACAATTGTCAGGTGCATTGAGGAAAGAGAAAGAAATGGAAAGTGAGACTGGTCAGTACCATCCTCCTGCTGGTTCTTCTCCTCCTCTTCATTCTGCTCAGTGCCTGAGGACTAGCTATCTGAGATGAAAGGGAGAGTAGCTCTGACACAGATTCACCCTGCTTGTCATTTCCCTCAACCGTTTCAGACTTTACTAGTGGAATAAAATGGAAAAACCTTTCTGAAAGTGGTTTTAAAATCTCCAGGCTGAAACATCACCTCCGATTCCTCTTCTAACCTGTGTCCAACACAGACGTGATGGAGAGAGAGAGGAGGAGAGTGTCTGTGAGGGTGTGAAAAAGACAGGTTGTTATCTCCCTCGCTTTACCGAAGGGAAACTATTCTGTGACCCTGTCGGGGCCAAGAAGAGGACTCTGGTCAAAAGAGATCTAGGGGTGACTAGTGTGTCTCTCTGAGGCAATACCCACAGCCTCTGTAGTCTCTGTTGAAAGACAAAGCCACAGGCTTAGTGGAGGCAAGCTTCAACACACAATGCAGCCAGAGAAATTCCTCACATTGTTCCCAGTGCCTGTAAGCAGTAATTGTTTATTTGAATATTTCGGTACCTTACAGATTCACAATGTCGATTGCTCAGAAAACAAACAGTGATGAGCAAGCAGCTCTGTGAGATAGATTGAGTAATGAATGGAGGAGAAAATCCCCTAGTGCCATACTTGGCTGAGCTCAGAGCTCTCTCTCATTCCGCACGTGTACACACACACACACACACACACACACACACACACACACACACACACACACACACACACACACACACACACACACACACACACACACACACACACACACACACATAGACACAGCTCCGGGTGTCTGCAGGGTAGAGGAGGATGCCACCACCCTTACCTTGGTATTCAACACGCTCCTCTCCTCCAGACTGAGCCCTGTAGCTGCTGTTAGTGAACTCTGACCTCTGTGTGGGAGTATCACTTTTCCCAGACGAGTTAAAGTGGAGTAGCTTGGCGAAGATAAACAGTTATGCTCCGGCAATTAATGCATCATGGTGGTAGTTAACAACTACAGCCATGCCAAAGTTCATTGCTATCTGTTCCATTTCCTACCTGATGTCTGACTACTGGTAAATGACTCTGTCCTGACAGTCATGTCCATGTGAACTGAATCTCTGTTTCTGTTATTAAACACATCAAAGACTATTTGCTGGTCAAACAGGCAGTCTGTTCAGTGGGAGTTCAGTGGGAGTTGTTTTATCAGGCCCGCAGCTCTCATCTAGCTAATGCCCTGTGTCTCACTTCCCTTATGCTGAAGTTTCAAAAACAACGTGTCTGCATTTCTTCTCTGATGGCAGTTTGGGGGTGTTATTATTGCGGTTTTATTGCTTTCCCCTGTTAACGAAGCGGAATGTAAGGCAGGCCAATTCCCAGGCGAGGCCAACAGGCAGCATCTCCCTAGCAGCGTTTTACACAACCCAGGATTATTATTGTTCATTAGGTTATGGAGAGAATATGCACAGCTAATGAGTAAAAAGCATCCCAGAAGCCTCTTTGACCAACAGAACCACAATTATTTGAATTAGAACATATTGCCTAATAATGTGAATGCATGGTGGGATGTGTTTATAATTACAGCGACTCTCAGAAAGAGTGGAGTTTGACAGAACCCTGAAATAGAGCTGTGTGTGTGTGTGTGTGTGTGTGTGTGTGTGTGTGTGTGTGTGTGTGTGTGTGTGTGTGTGTGTGTGTGTGTGTGTGTGTGTGTGTGTGTGTGTGTGTGTGTGTGTGTGTGTGTGTGTGTGTGTGTGTGTGTTTGGCAGTTAGTGGAGGGGGACTGGGAACGGCGGAGGACTGTCAAGAGTGTGTTGTTTAAGTAGACAGAGCGTTAATGAGTTAGTGTAGCGGGGGTGGGAGGCTGGGAGCACAGAGGGGACAGCTGGGTGTCTCTAGGACTGGGTGGGAGGGGACAGCTTGGTGTCTCTGGGACTGGGTGGGAGGGGACAGCTGGGTGTCTCTGGGACTGGGTGGGAGGGGACAGCTGGGTGTCTCTGGGACTGGGTGGGAGGGGACAGCTGGGTGTCTGGGACTGGATGGGAGGGGACAGCTGGGTGTCTCTGGGACTGGGTGGGAGGGGACAGCTGGGTGTCTGGGACTGGATGGGAGGGGACAGCTGGGTGTCTCTGGGACTGGGTGGGAGGGGACAGCTGGGTGTCTCTGGGACTGGGTGGGAGGGGACAGCTGGGTGTCTGGGACTGGATGGGAGGGGACAGCTGGGTGTCTCTAGGACTGGGTGGGAGGGGACAGCTGGGTGTCTCTGGGACTGGGTGGGAGGGGACAGCTGGGTGTCTCTGGGACTGGATGGGAGGGGACAGCTGGGTGTCTGGGACTGGATGGGAGGGACAGCTGGGTGTCTCTGGGACTGGATGGGAGGGACAGCTGGGTGTCTCTGGGACTGGGTGGGAGGGGACAGCTGGGTGTCTCTGGGACTGGGTGGGAGGGGACAGCTGGGTGTCTCTGGGACTGGGTGGGAGGGGACAGCTGGGTGTCTGGGACTGGATGGGAGGGGACAGCTGGGTGTCTCTGGGACTGGATGGGAGGGGACAGCTGGGTGTCTGGGACTGGATGGGAGGGGACAGCTGGGTGTCTCTGGGACTGGGTGGGAGGGGACAGCTGGGTGTCTCTGGGACTGGGTGGGAGGGGACAGCTGGGTGTCTGGGACTGGATGGGAGGGGACAGCTGGGTGTCTCTGGGACTGGATGGGAGGGGACAGCTGGGTGTCTGGGACTGGATGGGAGGGGACAGCTGGGTGTCTCTGGGACTGGATGGGAGGGACAGCTGGATGTCTGGGACTGGATGGGAGGGGACAGCTGGGTGTCTCTGGGACTGGATGGGAGGGGACAGCTGGGTGTCTGGGACTGGATGGGAGGGGACAGCTGGGTGTCTCTGGGACTGGATGGGAGGGGACAGCTGGGTGTCTCTGGGACTGGATGGGAGGGGACAGCTGTGTGTGGTACTGAGACTGGGTGGGAGAGGAGTGTGTCTGGTACTGAGACTGGGTGGGAGAGGAGTGTGTCTGGTACTGGTAATGGGTGGGAGAGGAGTGTGTCTGGTACTGGGTGGGAGAGGAGAGTGTCTGGTACTGGGACTGGGTGGGAGAGGAGTGTGTCTGGTACTGGGACTGGGTGGGAGAGGAGTGTGTCTGGTACTGAGACTGGGTGGGAGAGGAGTGTGTCTGGTACTGGTAATGGGTGGGAGAGGAGTGTGTCTGGTACTGGGTGGGAGAGGAGAGTGTCTGGTACTGGGACTGGGTGGGAGAGGAGTGTGTCTGGTACTGGGTGGGAGAGGAGTGTGTCTGATACTGGGTGGGAGAGGAGTGTGTCTGGTACTGGGTGGGAGAGGAGTGTGTCTTGTACTGGGACTGGGTGGGAGAGGAGTGTGTCTGGTACTGGGTGGGAGAGGAGTGTGTCTGGTACTGGGACTGGGTGGGAGAGGAGTGTGTCTGGTACTGGGACGTGGTGGGAGAGGAGTGTGTCTGGTACTGGGACTGGGTGGGAGAGGAGTGTGTCTGGTACTGGGACTGGGTGGGATAGGAGTGTGTCTGGTACTGGGTGGGAGAGGAGTGTGTCTGATACTGGGTGGGAGAGGAGTGTGTCTGGTACTGGGTGGGAGAGGAGTGTGTCTGGTACTGGGTGGGAGAGGAGTGTGTCTGATACTGGGTGGGAGAGGAGTGTGTCTGGTACTGGGTGGGAGAGGAGTGTGTCTGGTACTGGGTGGGAGAGGAGTGTGTCTGATACTGGGTGGGAGAGGAGTGTGTCTGATACTGGGTGGGAGAGGAGTGTGTCTGGTACTGGGTGGGAGAGGAGTGTGTCTGGTACTGGGACTGGGTGGGAGAGGAGTGTGTCTGGTACTGGGACTGGGTGGGAGAGGAGTGTGTCTGATACTGGGTGGGAGAGGAGTGTCTGGTACTGGGACTGGGTGGGAGAGGAGTGTGTCTGGTACTGGGTGGGAGAGGAGTGTGTCTGGTACTGGGTGGGAGAGGAGTGTGCCTGGTACTGGGACTGGGTGGGAGAGGAGTGTGTCTGGTACTGGGACTGGGTGGGAGAGGAGTGTGTCTGGTACTGGGACTGGGTGGGAGAGGAGTGTGTCTGGTACTGGGTGGGAGAGGAGTGTGTCTGATACTGGGTGGGAGAGGAGTGTGTCTGGTACTGGGTGGGAGAGGAGTGTGTCTGGTACTGGGTGGGAGAGGAGTGTGTCTGATACTGGGTGGGAGAGGAGTGTGTCTGGTACTGGGTGGGAGAGGAGTGTGTCTGGTACTGGGTGGGAGAGGAGTGTGTCTGATACTGGGTGGGAGAGGAGTGTGTCTGATACTGGGTGGGAGAGGAGTGTGTCTGGTACTGGTTGGGAGAGGAGTGTGTCTGGTACTGGGACTGGGTGGGAGAGGAGTGTGTCTGGTACTGGGACTGGGTGGGAGAGGAGTGTGTCTGATACTGGGTGGGAGAGGAGTGTGTCTGGTACTGGGACTGGGATGGAGAGGAGTGTGTCTGGTACTGGGACTGGGATGGAGAGGAGTGTGTCTGGTACTGGGACTGGGTGGGAGAGGAGTGTGTCTGGTACTGGGTCGGAGAGGAGTGTGTCTGGTACTGGGACTGGGTGGGAGAGGAGTGTGTCTGGGACTGGGATGGAGAGGAGTGTGTCTGGTACTGGGACTGGGTTGAAGAGGAGTGTGTCGGGAAGTGGGACTGGGTTGAAGAGGAGTGTGTCTGGAAGTGGGATTGTATGCTCCCTCTCAGATCAGATGGGACAATGCTGGAGGCACAGAGGAAGCCAGACAAGCTGTGTCAGCAGAGCCTGTAGGGAAGCCCTTCTGTAGATTAACAAATGGTTTTGTAGCCATATATTCGGTCAATTAGTTAATTTTCACAACATCTTCTCTGGCAGTTTCAGTTTTTACCTCTCTCCTAATCGAGTCCCTCTCCCAGCTCTGGTCTACAGTCTGTGGCATAAACATGCTTCTTCTATCCTAGGTGTGAGACTTCAGGTGTAAAACAGGGACTATAAACATCATCACCTCCAGTGACTCAGTCACTACTGCATGCTATCGGCTTGGAGCTCTGCTCTCTCAGCAACATTTAGTGCAGCGCCACAGAAATCAACCAGAGTAACTGTGCCCTTTGTGGAGATGCAGGTTCTCATCAACGAAGCCTGTGTACACATTGGGCCTGATCTGCTCCTATAGTGTGAAGCCTGGCCAATATCCTCCCTGACACTCAGCCTGGCCCACTAGCCTCCCTGACACTCAGCCTGGCCCACTATCCTCCCTGACACTCAGCCTGGCACACTATCCTCTCTGACACTTAGCCTGGCCCACTATCCTCTCTGACACTCAGCCTGGCCCACTATCCTCTCTGACACTCAGCCTGGCCCACTAGCCTCCCTGACACTCATCCTGGCCCACTAGCCTCCCTGACACTCATCCTGGCCCACTAGCCTCCCTGACATTCAGCCTGGCCCATTATCCTCTCTGACACTCAGCCTGGCCCACTATCCTTTCTGACACTCAGCCTGGCCCACTATCCTCTCTGAGACTCAGCCTGGCCCACTATCCTCCCTGACATTTAGCCTGGCCCATTATCCTCTCTGACACTCAGCCTGGCCCACTATCCTTTCTGACACTCAGCCTGGCCCACTATCCTCTCTGAGACTCAGCCTGGCCCACTACCCTCTCTGACACCTAATCACAGTGCTGTTGGTGGTGTTTCAGTTGATTTTCCTTCACTGTTTTCAGTTACTGACTTTCTATCATTGCCCTTTTTCTTTCTGTCAGTCTTTCCATCTGTCTATAGTTATCTCTCTTTATTTCTCTGTTCATCTTAATCCTTCTGCCTTTTCCTCTCTCTCTTTGAATATACAGTGGTAATCTATGGAGTCCAATGCTGTTTGATCCAGTAGCAGTCCAAGATGGCGTAGCAGTTCAGATGTCTTTGTCTTTGTCTTGTTGTGTCCCGTGTATATATATATGTTTTCCTTCATATATATTTAGTATATATTTTTAGTATTTTTAACCTCAATTTCAAAATACTCTCCTGCAACCCGCCTCACCCAATGTGGTATGGATCTGCTATTTTCAATACTTTAGAACCGGAACCCCCAACAGAAGCTAGCCAGCTAACTAGCTAGTAGTCAGTTAGCCACTGCTAGCGGTCATCAGCTAACCTTAGTCCGGTCAACTCCTGCCAGTCTGCTCAGCGCGATTCAAACCAGAGCATACCGGACTGCTTTTTCTTCACATCTCCGGATTCCTACCGCAAGCTCTGAACCTTTTCACCTGGAACATTGCAGCTAGCTAGCTGCTATCCGAGTGGCTAACGTCTGTCCCAAAGCAAGCACCAGTTAGCCTGGAATCTAGCCTTGTGCTAGGCCCATCTCCCGGCTAGCTGAAGAGGTCCACAATACATATTTTACCAATTTGCCTGGACCCCTTTTACTGCCGACAAAGAGACTCGCCGATCCTTCACGACTGGTCTACCGACATAATCCGCCCGAAGGGGTTTCAACAGGCTCCTCCGTCGCAACGTCCCCTGAAGGCCCATCCGCTAGCCTGCTAGCCGCCGCCCGCTAGCTGTCTAGAGCATATCGGACTGTTAGCTGAAGAGGTCCATCAGCCAATTTCTTTGGCTACAATACCTATTTTGCCAATTGGCCTGGACCCTTTTACTGCCTACACAGAGCCCTGTTGATCCATCACGACTGGTCTGCCGACCTAACCGTCCGAGGGGGCTACAACAGACTTTTTAGTCACGACATCCTCCTAAGGCCCTTCTGCTAGCCCCTGTCCTCTAGCTGTCTGAATCGTCGTGTCTACAGCTCGCCTAGCTACCCAATGGTCCCTATGATCACTAGGCTAAGCATGCCCCTCCCTAATGTCAATATGCCTTGTCCATTGGTGTTTTAGTTAGTGATCATTATTTTATTTCACTGTAGAGCCTCCATCCCTGCTCAATATGCCTTAGCTAACACTTTTGTTTCATCTCCCACACATGCCGTGACCTCACCTGGTTTAAATGATGCCTCTAGAGGCAGAACTCTCTCATTGTCACTCAATGCCTAGGTTTACCTCCACTGTATTCACATCCTGCCATACCCTTGTCTGTACATTATGCCTTGAATCTATTCTTCCGCGCCCAGAAACCTGCTCATTATACTCACTGTTCCGAAAGCACTAGACGACCAATTCTTATAGCCTTTAGACGTACCCTTATCCTACTCCTACTCTGTTCTTCTGGTGAAGTAGAGGTTAATCCAAGCCCTGCAGCACCTAGCTCTACTCCCATTCCCCAGGCACTCTCATTTGTTGACTTCTGTAACCGTAAAAGCCTTGGTTTCATGCATGTTAACATTAGATGCCTCCTCCCTAAGTGTGTTTTATTCACTGCTTTAGCGCACTCTGCCAACCCGGATGGCCTAGCCGTGTCTGAATCCTGGCTTAGGAAGGCTACCAAAAATTCTGAAATTTCCATCCCTAACTATAACTTTTTCCGACAAGATAGAACTGCCAAAGGGGTTGGAGTTGCAATCTACTGCAGTGACAGCCTGGAGAGTTCTGTCATACGATCTAGGTCTGTGCCCAACCAGTTTGAGCTTCTCAATCCACCTTTCCAGAAACAAGTCTCTCACTGTTGCCGCTTGTTATAGACCACCTTCTGTCCCCAGCTGTGCCCTGGACACCATATGTGAATTGATTGACCCCCATCTATCTTCAAAGCTCATACTGTTAGGGGACCTAAACTGGGACATGCTTAACACCCCGGCCGTCCTACAATCTAAGCTTGACGCCCTCAAATTTTACACAAATGATCAATGAACCTACCAGGTACAACCCCAAATCCATAAACACGGGCACCCTCATAGATATCATCCTGACCAACCTGCCCTCTAAATACACCTCTGCTGTCTTCAGCCAGGATCTCAGAGATCACTGCCTCATTGCCTGCATTCGAAATGGGTCTGCGGTCAAACGACCACACCTCATTACTGTCAAACGCTCCCTAAAACACTTCAGCAAGCAGGACTTTCTAATTGACCTGGCACGGGTAGCCTGGAAGGATATTGACCTCATTCCGTCAATAGAGGATGCCTTGTCATTCTTTAAAAGTGCTTTCCTTACCATCTTAAATAAGCATACTCCATTCAAATAATTTAGACCCAGGAACAGATATAGCTCTTGGATATAGCCCTTGGTTCACTCTAGACTTGACTGCCCTTGACCAGCACAAAAACATTCTGTGGCGTACTGCATTAGCATCGAATAGCCCCCACAATATGCAACTTTTCAGGGAAGTTAGGAACCAATATACACAGGCAGTTAGAAAAGCAAAGCCTTGCTTTTTCAAACAGAAATGTGCATCCTGTAGCACAAACTCCAAAAAGCTCTGGGACACTATTGAGTACATGGAGAATAAGAGCACCTCCTCCCAGCTGCCCACTGCACTGAGGCTAGGAGACACTGTCACCACCGATAAATCCACGATAATCAAGAATTTCAATAACCATTTTTCTAAGGCTGGCCATGCTTTCCACCTGGCTACCCCTACCCCGGTCAAAAGCCCTGCATCCCCCACAGCAACTTGCCCAAGCCTCCCCCATTTCTCCTTCACCCAAATCCAGATAGCTAATATTCTGAAAGAGTTGCAAAATCTGGACCCCGACAAATCAGCTGGGCTAGACAATCACGCCACCAAACTTACCCTAGTAAATCTGACTATCCTACCGATCCTCGACTTCGGCGATGTCATCTACAAAATAGCTTCCAATACTCTACTCAGCAAACTGGATGCAGTCTTTCACAGTGCCATCCGTTTTGTTAACAAAGCCCCTTATACCACCCATTACCGCGACCTGTATGCACTAGTCGGCTGGCCCTCGCTACATATTCGTCGCCAGACCCACTGGCTCCAGGTCATCTATAAGTCTATGCTAGGTAAAGCTCCGCCTAATCTCAGCTCACTAGTCACGATAACAGCACCCACCCGTAGCACGTGCTCCAGCAGGTATATCTCACTGGTCACCCCCAAAGCAAGACCTCCTTTGGCCGCCCTTCCGACCAGTTCTCTGCTGCCAGTTACTGGAACGAATTGCTGAAGCTGGAGACTTATATTTCCCTCACTAACTATAAACATCAGCTATCAGAGCAGCAAACCGATCGCTGCAGATGTACTTAGTCCATCTGTAAATAGCCCACCCAATCTACCTACCCTCATCCCCATATTGTTTTTAGTTACTTTTCTGCTCTTTTGCACACCAGTATCTATACTTGCACATCATCATCTGCTCATGTATCACTCCAGTGTAAACCTGCTAAATTGTAATTACTTCGCTACTATGGCCTATTTATTGCCTACCTCCTCACGCCATTTGCACACACTGTATATAGACTTAATTTTTTTCTATTGTGTTATTGACTGTACGCTTGTTTATTCCATGTGTACCTTTGTGTTGTTGTTTGTGTCGCACTGCTTTGCTTTATCTTGGCCCGGTCGCAGTTGTAAATGAGAACTTGTTCTTAACTAACTTACCTGGTTATATAAAGGTGAAATAACATTTTAAAAATAAAAAAGTAGAGATACTGGGGTGCAAAGGAGCAAAAAACAATTCAATAACAATATGGGGATGAGGTAGTTGGGTGGGCTATTTATAGATGAGCTATGTACAAATGCAATGATCTGTGTGCTGCTTTGACAGCTGATGCTTAAAGTTAGTGAGGGAGATATGAGTCTCCAGCTTCAGTGATTTTTGCAATTCGTTCCAGTCATTGGCAGCAGAGAACTGGAAGGAAAGGCGGCCAAAGCAGGAATTGGCTTTGGGGGTGACCAGAGAAATATACCTGCTGGAGCGCATGCTACAGGTGGGTGCTGCTATGGTGACCAGTGAGCAAATGACATCACCGAAGTCAAGGATCGGTAGGATAGTCAGTTTTACGAGGGTATGTTTGGCACCAATCCTGGATTTAATTGGAGTCTGGAAGGAGAGTTTACAGTCTAACCAGACACTTAGAATATGTGGACAACTACAAATACCTAAATCAGAACCGTCCAGAGTAGTGATGCTGGACGGGCGGGCAGGTGCGGGCAGCGATCGATTGAAGAGCATGCATTTAGTTAGACTTTTATTTAAGAGCAGTTGGAGGCCACGGGAGGAGAGTTGTATGGCATTGAAGCTCGTCTGGAGGTTAGTTAGCACAGTGTCCAAAGAAGGGCCAGAAGTATACAGAATGGTGTCGTTTGCGTAGAGGTGGATCAGAGACTCACCAGCAGCAAAAGCAACATCATTGATGTATACAGATAAGAGAGTCGGCCCGAGAATTGAACCCTGTGGCACCCCCATAGGGACTGCCAGAGGTCCGGACAACATGCCCTCCGATTTGACACACAGAACTCTGTCTGAGAAGTAGTTGGTGAACCAGACGAGGCAGTTATTTGAGAAACCAAGGCTGATGAGTCTGCCGATGAGAATGTGGTGATTGACAGAGTTGAAAGCCTTGGCCAGGTTCATGAAGACGGCTGCACAGTACTGTCTTTTATTGATGGCGGTTATAACATCGTTTAGTACCTTGAGCGTGGCCCATGATCAGCTCGGAAACTGGATTGCACAGCGGAGAAGGTACGGTGGGATTCGAAATGGTCAGTGATCTGTTTATTATCTTGGCTTTCGGAGACTTTAGAGAGGCAGGGCAGGATGGATATAGGTCTATAACAGTTTGGGTCTAGAGTGTCACCCCCTTTGAAGAGGGGGATGACCGTGGCAGCTTTCCAATCTTTAGGTATCTCGGACAATACAAAAGAGAGGTTGAACAGACTGGTAATAGGGGTTGCAACAATGGCAGCGGATAGTTTTAGAGAGAGAGGGTCCAGATTGTCTAGCCCAGTTGATTTTTATGGGTCCAGGTTTTGCAGCTCTCAGTACATCTGCAATCTGGATTTGGGTAAAGGAGAAGCTGGGGAGGCTCGGGCAAGTAGCTGCGTGGGGGGCGGAGCTGTTGGCCGGGGTTGGGGTAGCCAGGAGGAAAGCATGGCCAGCCGTAGAGAAATGCTTATAAAAATGTTAGATTATCATGGATTTATCGGTGGTGACCGTGTTACCTAGCCTCAGTGCAGTGGGCAGCTGATAGGAGGTGCTCTTGTTCTCCATGGACTTTACAGTGTCCCAAAACTTGCACATTCATCTTCTGCACATCTATCACACTAGTGTTTAATTGCTAAATTGTAATTACTTCGCCACTATGGCCTATTTATTGCCTTACCTCCCTAATCTTACCTCATTTGCACACACTTTATATATATTTTTTCTATTATGTTATTGACTGTATGTTTGTTCATTCCATGTGTAACTCTGTGTTGCTGTTTGTGTCGCACTGCTTTGCTTCATCTTGGCCAGGTCGTAGTTGTAAATGAGAATTTGTTCTCAACTGGCCTACCTGGTTAAATAAAGGTGAAATTAAAAAATAATAATAATAATTGAGCTATGATGAATCTGTCCCTAGCAGTCTGAGTCTAGTGGGGACTAACAGAGAACTGCTCATCACTCAAACATAGTGCAGTGACCTGGATGGGCCTGTCATAGACATCCAGCCAGACACATAGAAACCTTGATCCTGGCTAGTGTCTCCCAAGATACCCACACTCAGACGCTCACAGTCACACACAGTCACACACACAAACGTGCTCCAATATCTTGATGCTGTGTGAATCTATTCACTCACACAGTCATACAGCCTCTACTCACGCACTTACGCACGCACTTACGCACTTACGCACGCACGCACGAACATACACATACACACACACACACATGCACACACACACCATCACTTCCACCACAATCACACCCTGATTGAACAAAACAGGGGGAGGCAAGAGTCATTTCTGAAATAAATGGAGAGACTATTAAGTCCCCTTGAGACGACAGTATTTAGCACTGTCACAGGGGACAGCCGGGGAAGACCAGGAGGCTCAGGGTGAAAATGGACCCATCTAACCTCCATCATCACTCATCCTGATGACTGCTGAAAGGAGGAGGAGGGGGGGGGGGGTAGAGGGAGAAGGGGAAGGGGGAGCACATTGGGAAGCACAGACTGGGCTTCCTGCTATGATGGATGGAACATGTTGAAAGAGGAAGGCAGGACTTGCTACTGTGGAGGGGGAGCAAGGTAACGTAAGAAGGAGGAGTGGATGAAATTATCCATCATTAGGGAAAAGGAATTAGTCTGATTGAGGAGGGCTGGAGAAAGAGAGGAGGAAAAGTTTAGAGAAGGTGAAGCAGGGATGGAGAGACAGAGAGAGAAAGTGAGCCATGAGCATGGAGGGGTAAAGGTGAGGATTTTGTTAAAAAGAAGAATTAAACCTGCTAGCAGATGGGGATGTTAACTACTCACCCAGCATTGGAGAAAGACGGGAGAAATGGGCTTTGTCTGCGGCTAAATGTGGCCTTCAAAGTGCCCTGCTGTCTGTCCCCTGTGTGCTGGGTGGTGGGTATTAAAGAGGATTTTGAGTATGGCCAGGCGGGCCAGGCGGGCCGGGGTTAAGATGAATGGCTGATCTTTTTAGGATCCAAGATGGTCATTATCATTCCCACATGGGCCCGCTAGATAAAACCCCCAAAGCCTTTCTGGTTCACACGGGTTTGTTGTCCGTCTCGTTCCTCTTATGTTCCTTTGTTTTGTCAGTAAACACAGAGCTACTTTATGTCTCCTCCAGCAGGGTGGTGGGGCTGGGGCCTGTCCACAGGACCAGTATCTCTCTCTCTCTACTTTATGTCTCCTCCAGCAGGGTGGTGGTGGTGAAGCCTGTCCACAGGACCAGTATCTCTCTCTCTCTACTTTATGTCTCCTCCAGCAGGGTGGTGGTGGTGAAGCCTGTCCACAGGACCAGTATCTCTCTCTCTACTTTATGTCTCCTCCAGCAGGGTGGTGGTGGTGAAGCCTGTCCACAGGACCAGTATCTCTCTCTCTACTTTATGTCTCCTCCAGCAGGGTGGTGGTGATGAAGCCTGTCCACAGGACCAGTAGCTCTCTCTCTACTTTATGTCTCCTCCAGCAGGGTGGTGGTGGTGAAGCCTGTCCACAGGACCAGTATCTCTCTCTCTACTTTATGTCTCCTCCAGCAGGGTGGTGGTGGTGAAGCCTGTCCACAGGACCAGTAGCTTTCTCTCTACTTTATGTCTCCTCCAGCAGGGTGGTGGTGGTGAAGCCTGTCCACAGGACCAGTATCTCTCTCTCTACTTTATGTCTCCTCCAGCAGGGTGGTGGTGGTGAAGCCTGTCCACAGGACCAGTATCTCTCTCTCTACTTTATGTCTCCTCCAGCAGGGTGGTGGTGGTGAAGCCTGTCCACAGGACCAGTATCTCTCTCTCTCTACTTTATGTCTCCTCCAGCAGGGTGGTGGTGGTGAAGCCTATCCACAGGACCAGTAGCTCTCTATCTACTTGATGTCTCCTCCAGCAGGGTGGTGGTGGTGAAGCCTGTCCACAGGACCAGTAGCTCTCTCTCTACTTTATGTCACCTCCAGCAGGGTGGTGGTGGTGAAGCCTGTCCACAGGACCAGTAGCTTTCTCTCTATTTTATGTCTCCTCCAGCAGGGTGGTGGTGGTGAAGCCTGTCTACAGGACCAGTATCTCTTTCTCTACCTTATGTCTCCTCCAGCAGGGTGGTGGTGGTGAAGCCTGTCCACAGGACCAGTATCTCTCTCTCTACTTTATGTCTCCTCCAGCAGGGTGGTGGTGGTGAAGCCTGTCCACAGGACCAGTAGCTCTCTCTCTACTTTATGTCTCCTCCAGCAGGGTGGTGGTGGTGAAGCCTGTCCACAGGACCAGTAGCTCTCTCTCTACTTTATGTCTCCTCCAGCAGGGTGGTGGTGGTGAAGCCTGTCCACAGGACCAGTAGCTCTCTCTCTACTTTATGTCTCCTCCAGCGGGGTGGTGGTGGTGAAGCCTGTCCACAGGACCAGTAGCTCTCTCTCTACTTTATGTCTCCTCCAGCGGGGTGGTGGTGGTGAAGCCTGTCCACAGGACCAGTATCTCTCTCTCTACTTTATGTCTCCTCCAGCAGGGTGGTGGTGGTGAAGCCTGTCCACAGGACCAGTAGCTCTCTCTCTACTTTATGTCTCCTCCAGCAGGGTGGTGGTGGTGAAGCCTGTCCACAGGACCAGTATCTCTCTCTCTACTTTATGTCTCCTCCAGCAGGGTGGTGGTGGTGAAGCCTGTCCACAGGACCAGTAGCTCTCTCTCTACTTTATGTCTCCTCCAGCAGGGTGGTGGTGGTGAAGCCTGTCCACAGGACCAGTATCTCTCTCTCTACTTTATGTCTCCTCCAGCAGGGTGGTGGTGGTGAAGCCTGTCCACAGGACCAGTATCTCTCTCTCTACTTTATGTCTCCTCCAGCAGGGTGGTGGTGGTGAAGCCTGTCCACAGGACCAGTAGCTCTCTCTCTACTTTATATCTCCTCCAGCAGGGTGGTGGTGGTGAAGCCTGTCCACAGGACCAGTAGCTCTCTCTCTACTTTATGTCTCCTCCAGCAGGGTGGTGGTGGTGAAGCCTGTCCACAGGACCAGTAGCTCTCTCTCTACTTTATGTCTCCTCCAGCAGGGTGGTGGTGGTGAAGCCTGTCCACAGGACCAGTATCTCTCTCTCTACTTTATGTCTCCTCCAGCAGGGTGGTGGTGGTGAAGCCTGTCCACAGGACCAGTAGCTCTCTCTCTACTTTATGTCTCCTCCAGCAGGGTGGTGGTGGTGAAGCCTGTCCACAGGACCAGTAGCTCTCTCTCTACTTTATATCTCCTCCAGCAGGGTGGTGGTGGTGAAGCCTGTCCACAGGACCAGTATCTCTCTCTCTACTTTATGTCTCCTCCAGCAGGGTGGTGGTGGTGAAGCCTGTCCACAGGACCAGTAGCTTTCTCTCTACTTTATGTCTCCTCCAGCAGGGTGGTGGTGGTGAAGCCTGTCCACAGGACCAGTAGCTCTCTCTCTACTTTATGTCTCCTCCAGCAGGGTGGTGGTGAAGCCTGTCCACAGGACCAGTATCTCTCTCTCTACTTTATGTCTCCTCCAGCAGGGTGGTGGTGGTGAAGCCTGTCCACAGGACCAGCGGGTCTCTCTCTACTTTATGTCTCCTCCAGCAGGGTGGTGGTGGTGAAGCCTGTCCACAGGACCAGCGGGTCTCTCTTATGGATGGCGGCATGTAGCTTAGTTGTTAGAGCGTTGGACTTGTAACCAAAAGGATGCAAGATCAAATCCCCGACCGGACAAGGTTAAAAAAATAAATAATAAAAAAACATTTTAAAAAGTTTGTTGTTCTGCCCCTGAACAAGGCAGTTAACCCACTGTTCCTAGGCCGGCATTGGACATAAGAATATGTTCTTACCTGACTTGCCTAGTTAAATAAAGGTAAAACATTTTTTATTTTTTTTAAATGGACCACTGTATGTTAGCTCTGTAGCTCTGTAGCACTGTAGCTCTGTAGCTCTGTAGGAGCCCAATACATGGCAACAGTAGGAAACAAAGTAACACAAAGTACAGTGCAGATAAGAAAAACAGAAGCATCCACACGCCCCTGACACGTTATTTCACAGCAGGGATGGCCAGTCCTCTGGGTCCAGAGTAGTGTCACACTTGTTCTCCATCCCTAGCAAACACAGCTGATGAAATTCATTTCATTCTAAACTGTAGGTCATGATTAGTTGATTATTGGAGTCAGGTGTGTTAGCTGGGGCAAAAGTGTAACACCAATCAGGCCCCTGAGGACTGAAGTTGCCCTTCCCCATTGTAGAACATGAATAATGTTATTTTTTTCTAAAGGTTTGAATGAGGTCTCTGTGGTATGCTGATGAAACTCATTTAATTCTAAACTGTATATTATGACCATTGACGTCAGGTGTGTTAGTGGGGGCTGGGGCAGAAATGTGACACCAATCAGGACTGGAGTTGCCCATCCTTGTTCCACAGGAAATTGTAAATCTAGTGTAAAGGGGACTTTGTAGGTGTGTTTTGTATACTGTCTCATTATCTTTAAATGGGAACAGAATTCCTCAGTATTGTTTTGTTGTGACACGTTCCATGATTCACCGTCAGTCACAGACAGGTCTCGGCCAGGCACCCTATCATTATTCCAGTCTAGGG
This sequence comes from Salvelinus fontinalis, assembly GCF_029448725.1. Classification (NCBI taxonomy): domain Eukaryota; kingdom Metazoa; phylum Chordata; class Actinopteri; order Salmoniformes; family Salmonidae; genus Salvelinus; species Salvelinus fontinalis. Next base: position 7,169,141 of record NC_074688.1, on the reverse strand, counting down.
TGACATACAGCACTAAATGCTCATACATCTGTTGCCATGGTAATAAATAACAGGGTATGGAGCAAAACTTTGGATGGATTCCTTAAATAGCTATCTCGGTCCTGTTCTCCTCCAATCAGAGCTATCGTTACTAACCGTGCCAATCAGCTGTAAAAGCCTACACAAAACAGACAGACAGACAGACAGACAGACAGACAGACAGACAGACAGACAGACAGACAGACAGACAGACAGACAGACAGACAGACAGACAGGCAGGCAGGCAGGCAGGCAGGCAGGCAGGCAGGCAGGCAGGCAGATACAGGCAGGGAGGCAGGCTGGCAGACAGTAGTACTGTTGTTATACAGCAGGGTGTATAGATGTTTGGATAGAGGACTCCTGGGCAGCCATTCTTATCGACCTCTTCTTTGTAGTGTCACTTCAGTCATGTATTGTGGAGAAGCATGATGTTGACCTTCCTCTCAGCAGGATGACTGTCACTCTTTGTGCTGTCTGTCTATTAACACCCAGGCTGAATATTCTATCTTCCCAGTAGCAGAAAGCTTATACAGCAGAGTAGTGTGATTGGCTGGGATGGGATGGGCTTTGACTGACAAGGAGATTAAATGCCAGACAGACACGGCCGGTAGGCAGACACAGCTACTTCTGTCCACTTCAATCTTGCCCCCCAGATTGTGCTTGCTTGCATGTGTCTGAGTGTCTGTACTTGGCCTCCACCCTTACCCGTTCCCTTTACTTTGTTCCGTCTGTGTTTGCTTAGCGGTGGACTGGGTCCTTGATCGAGGTCGTCCGGGGCTGCCTGACTAAATATTAATAAGGAAACATGATCGATTTCCATCCAGCTGCTACTGTAGAGGAGAGGGGCCAAAGCTCAGAGCCTACCTGGGATTACTGCTCAACAAGGGCTCTCTTTCTGTCTCCTCTTTTCTCTGTCTCATCTCTCTGTATCCTCTCTCTGACTCCTCTCTTTCTCTACCTCCTCTCTTTCTCTGTCTTCCCGCTTTATCTGTCGCCTCTCCTAGCCATAGACCGTGCTTCACACTTGTTCAGTTTTACACCTTTGGTACTTGACCAGCTATTTTATGGCCATCGGTTGAACAAAGGCACTTTAAAAAAAAATGTTGATGGTGTTGTGGGACCGTTAATGAAGGCCTGTCTCTCTGCTGAACAGCCAGTCTAGATAAGTCTGATAACAGAGAGATACATCCCCTATCCCTTCAACTCTGGCTCTCCTGATCACCTGACCCCTGACCTCTCAGAGGATGGATTGACACCCGTGTTACTCAGTCACCCAGACCTCTCCCCTCCTCACCCCCTGCCACACGGGTCACCATTTAGGATATACGTCCTGCCCGCCAGCCCCCTGAGTGTTCCGTAGACGATGCCTCACCCTGGGCATGGTAAAGGCCTGATGGATATGGGGAACTACTCATCTGTCTTCATCAGAGAGGGGGTATCCTCAGCAGGCCCAAACCCCAGAGTGCTCCCCTTCCCCTGGCCACATCTCAATCTACTGGGACAGTTCTCTATACATATTCAAATAAAATGTATTTATAAAGCCCTTCTTACATCAGCTGATATCTCAAAGAGCTGTACAGAAACCCAGCCTAAAACCCCAAACAGCAAGCAATGCAGGTGTAGAAGCACGGTGGCTAGGAAAAACTCCCTAGAAAGGCCAAAACCTAGGAAGAAACCAAGAGAGGAACCCGGCTATGAGGGGTGGCCAGTCCTCTTCTGGCTGTGCCGGGTGGAGATTATAACAGAACATGGCCAAGATATTCACCCCAAGCCCCCTCTCTCTTTACCCCTCCAATCACATTACCTCAGCAGCACCTGATGGTAGGTAGAGAGGTAAGGTAATGGGATTTGGTTCAAATTAACTTGTCTGCAGTGTAATAGGGATGGTGGTGATGGGGAATGGGGTGCAGCGAGGGCCAGTGTGGTGTATTACTGAGGGGCTAGAGGGGACTGTGGTGTGTTACTGAGGGGCTAGAGGGGGCCGTGGTGTATTACTGAGGGGCTAGAGGGTGCTGTGGTGTATTACTGAGGTGCTAGAGGGGGCTGTGGTGTATTACTGAGGGGCTAGAGGGGGCCGTGGTGTATTACTGAGGGGCTAGAGGGGGCTGTGGTGTATTACTGAGGGGCTAGAGGGGGCTGTGGTGTATTACTGAGGGGCTAGAGGGGGCCGTGGTGTATTACTGAGGTGCTAGAGGGGGCTGTGGTGTATTACTGAGGGGCTAGAGGGGGCCGTGGTGTATTACTGAGGGGCTAGAGGGGACTGTGGTGTATTACTGAGGGGCTAGAGGGGGCTGTGGTGTATTACTGAGGGGCTAGAGGGGGCCGTGGTGTATTACTGAGGTGCTAGAGGGGGCTGTGGTGTATTACTGAGGGGCTAGAGGGGGCTGTGGTGTATTACTGAGGGGCTAGAGGGGGCTGTGGTGTATTACTGAGGGGCTAGAGGGGGCCGTGGTGTATTACTGATGGGCTAGAGGGGGCTGTGGTGTATTATTGAGGGGCTAGAGGGGGCCGTGGTGTATTACTGAGGTGCTATAGGAGGCTGTGGTGTATTACTGAGGGGCTAGAGGGGGCCGTGGTGTATTACTGAGGGGCTAGAGGGGGCCGTGGTGTATTACTGAGGTGCTAGAGGGGGCTGTGGTGTATTACTGAGGGGCTAGAGGGGGCTGTGGTGTATTACTGAGGGGCTAGAGGGGGCTGTGGTGTATTACTGAGGGGCTAGAGGGGGCCGTGGTGTATTACTGAGGGGCTAGAGGGGGCTGTGGTGTATTATTGAGGGGCTAGAGGGGGCCGTGGTGTATTACTGAGGTGCTATAGGAGGCTGGGATGTATTACTGAGGGGCTAGAGGGGGCTGTGGTGTTGTCTGTGGTGCAGTGGACCGTACAGTAAGGCTCTCAGTTCCCAGGCCTGCTGGTATATTTCACTGGAATTGGAGGGTGTGAAACAGAAGAGTGAAATGACAGACAGAGGCCAGTTAATGGGACTGTCAACAGAGCACACAGACAGCCTCGCTGTTAGTTTACTATGTCTGTGTCTTTTAGTGTGTGTGTGTGTGTGTGTGTGTGTGTGTGTGTGTGTGTGTGTGTGTGTGTGTGCGTGTGCGCGTGCGCGTGCACGTGCGCGTGTGTGTGTGTGAGGTCCAACTCCCTCATCATTCAGGGTGAATGGACGTCAGCCAGCGGTGAAATTACACTGTCTCCCCGTTAGTGGTGGACTGTCACCACAGAGATGGAGGAAGGGAGAGTGGTCTGGCCCCAAGGCTCTATTAGTCCATTCTCAAGTGTTTAAGGTTTGACACACACTCACACACAATGACCTACAAACAGAAACACTTTATACTCTCTATCAAAAGAAGGTAGCCAGACCAACCTGCAGAACCACACACTGAAAGTCACACATATTAAATCAGAGTACCACTTCAGGCCCTCTATTTGGCAGAGACTCAGGACAGAGCTGCCATGTGTTCAGTAAGCCAATCCATTTGATTGCCCTACACAGCCGGAACAATGCCTTTTGTAGCGTACCGCCAACGTGACTGTGATATTTTGGAATGAAGTATAACCCTGGTAATTTACTGGAGCCTTCATCAGACTGCATCGCTCTGCATGCCAAAATGTTGTCCCTTTGTCTTTCTGACAGGACCTCTAGTTAGTTTTTATCTGAATAGTGGTCCCATTGTCTTATGGTTTGCCCTTGTTTTCTCTTGTTCTAAGTTGATTGCACCTCTCCATGTGTCTGTGGGAGAGGAGGGATCCTGGTCTATCGCGTTGGGAACAGCATATACCTACCGGACTGTACTATATGTTGAATAGAACTGCATGGTGCTCTGCTGTGTGGCCTCCGATAGAGACATTATTACAGGGATTAGTTGTGTGGTGTGTGTGTGTGTGTGTGTGTGTGTGTGTGTGTGTGTGTGTGTGTGTGTGTGTGTGTGTGTGTGTGTGTGTGTGTGTGTGTGTGTGTGTGTGTGTGTGTGTGTGTGTGTGTGTGTGTGTGTGTGTGTGTGTGTGTGTGTGTGTGTGTGTGTGTGTGTGTGTGTGTGTGTGTGTGTGTGTGTGTGTGTGACCCAGGCAGACCTCCCTGTGCAAACACACATGATTAAGAGGGAAAGGGAAGGTAATTAGAGATCATCTCCATATTTTCCTCTCTTTCTCTCTCGGCTGGCATGCTGCCCAGTGCCCCCTCCCCTCTAGCCGCCAACCCCCCCTATCGGTCCCCTCTATGGGCCCATGCCATGCGTCCCCTTTCAACAAATCATGTTCCCATTCCAACTGGCTTCATGTCAGATCTGATAGGCTTGTCTTATCTGGTTATTTCATTTATTCTATTGTGTACCATTAAATATGTCACATGCTGTCCATAAGGAATCTATTATTGTCTCGATGTGCCACTAGGTGTTGTATACCACACATGAAACGTCTGTATGTACATGGAGAAACGTAGCCTCTCCGGCTCCATGGTGTTCTGCTTACTGTATATGGTAATAGCACCAGCAGTCCATAAAGCAGCTCTTTGTTTCCTGGTTAAGTGGGGTGAGGTTATGGTCTTTTATTTGATCAGGCTTTTACCAGCCCTCTGCATCTCTTCTCCATTAGAGGTCGGCTTATAGCTTTTCCTTCTGACACGTTTAAATGTTTTAAAAGCTTTTTCTCCCTTTTTTACTATTTGTTTACTTATTTATTATTTGTCCAGGCCTTTGATTTATATTGCCTGCTTTAATCTCTATATCCCTCTATCACTCTCTCTATACTCTGTCTCTCTTCCATGTTTTGACCTCTTTGTCAGTGTAATTGTCCAGGTGGATGTGTGTCCTGGTATTTCAGACCGTATTAGACGAGAGAGTCCACCACTGATCTCAAGCAGAGCAGACAGAATGTCTCCTCCCTATACCTTCCCAATGTCTTTGGGTTTACAGTATATATATATATAGTTATTGGATTCCTCTGCTCCATATGATTCTCCTGTATTACAGGAGGTGTTGCTGTATGAGTGGATTTAGATGTTTCATTGGCAGGTTGCCTGTAAACACTGTGGTGATTCACGGCTGCTCAGTTAGCTGCAGATAGGCTGGAGTGGAGAGGAGAGAGGGTCCCTTGTTCCCTGTTTCTTGGTCATTAATACTAGAGTCTTCTTGTGACAAGTTGGGAGCAGTCCTCCAGACTTGCCTGTTAATGTCCTGGTCAGAGACAGAGCACCCAGCCTAGTGATCTAGCCCTGTCCCTGTTAATGGTCTGGTCAGAGACAGAGCACCCAGCCTAGTGATCTAGCCCTGTCCCTGTTAATGGCCTGGTCAGAGACAGAGCACCCAGCCTAGTGATCTAGCCCTGTCCCTGTTAATGGTCTGGTCAGTGACAGAGCACCCAGCCTAGTGATCTAGCCCTGTCCCTGTTAATGGTCTGGTCAGAGACAGAGCACACTGCATAGTGATCTAGCCCTGTCCCTGTTAATGGTCTGGTCAGTGACAGAGCACCCAGCCTAGTGATCTAGCCCTGTCCCTGTTAATGGCCTGGTCAGAGACAGAGCACCCAGCCTAGTGATCTAGCCCTGTCCCTGTTAATGGTCTGGTCAGTGACAGAGCACCCAGCCTAGTGATCTAGCCCTGTCCCTGTTAATGGCCTGGTCAGAGACAGAGCACCCAGCCTAGTGATCTAGCCCTGTCCCTGTTAATGTCCTGGTCAGAGACAGAGCACCCAGCCTAGTGATCTAGCCCTGTCCCTGTTAATGGCCTGGTCAGAGACAGAGCACCCAGCCTAGTGATCTAGCCCTGTCCCTGTTAATGTCCTGGTCAGTGACAGAGCACCCAGCCTAGTGATCTAGCCCTGTCCCCGTTAATGTCCTGGTCAGAGACAGAGCACCCAGCCTAGTGATCTAGCCCTGTCCCCGTTAATGGCCTGGTCAGAGACAGAGCACCCAGCATAGTGATCTAGCCCTGTCCCTGTTAATGTCCTGGTCAGAGACAGAGCACCCAGCCTAGTGATCTAGCCCTGTCCCTGTTAATGTCCTGGTCAGAGACAGAGCACCCAGCCTAGTGATCTAGCCCTGTCCCTGTTAATGTCCTGGTCAGAGACAGAGCACCCAGCATAGTGATCTAGCCCTGTCCCTGTTAATGTCCTGGTCAGAGACAGAGCACCCAGCCTAGTGATCTAGCCCTGTCCCTGTTAATGTCCTGGTCAGAGACAGAGCACCCAGCCTAGTGATCTAGCCCTGTCCCTGTTAATGTCCTGGTCAGAGACAGAGCACCCAGCCTAGTGATCTAGCCCTGTCCCTGTTAATGGCCTGGTCAGAGACAGAGCACCCAGCCTAGTGATCTAGCCCTGTCCCTGTTAATGGCCTGGTCAGAGACAGAGCACCCAGCCTAGTGATCTAGCCCTGTCCCTGTTAATGTCCTGGTCAGAGACAGAGCACCCAGCCTAGTGATCTAGCCCTGTCCCTGTTAATGGCCTGGTCAGAGACAGAGCACCCAGCCTAGAGAGAGAGTTGTGGGCTGGTTGTGGTGCCTGCCTGGTGTTGCTGTTGTAACTCAGACTGCCCAGTGCTCACTAACACATGCATTCTACTGATCACGCCAGTTTCTGTAGCACCAGTCTCCAGAGAGCTGACTGCACTAGCCAAAGTTAATGTTCGACTATCTTCGGTTTCAGGAGGCATGTGATTGTGTCGGTCTCTGACAAGTTGCCTTTGGATGTTTAGAAAGGAGACCCACAAATGAAAGACTCAGTCCAAAAGGGGTGTGTTGCTGGATGCTCCTCAAGTTGTGGGGTCTTTTGCCAATGATACAGCTAGTCTGTGTAGGGTGTGTGTGTGTGTGTGGGGGGGGGGGGGGTCAGCCCTGATGAAGACGAATGACTCATTTGTTTCCACTTAATCACGGCTGATGTTTAAGAAAAACACTGGTGACCCCCAGCAGCCCACCCAGACACCCAGGGGTTTATGGGGGTGAACTCTCAACCCCCGGGGTCAGAGGTTAGCCCACAGAGTTAACAGAGCGAGGACTGCACCTGACCTGACCACACCACGACCTGGGAGGCTGAGGGGAGACCGAAGCCTTTTAAAATCCCCTAATCTGTCACCCCACAGACCTCATACCCTGCCACCACGCACACAAACAGAAACATTTCATAAAGGGCTGCAGGCAATAGATAAAGCTGTCGATTTACAGAGGAGAAGAGTGGTAAATAGAGAGAGAGAGAGAGAGAGAGAGAGGATCATTACTTCCTCACTGCAGGAAAAACAGTCCCATCACACATATTGTCCCCTCAGGTTTTTTCGACACATATCTGAGCTATTAGCGGAAAAGTGAACCGTTGATGGTCCACAATCATATTGTCTTAGTCTTTTAAAACAGCTTGATCTCATTCGAAAATGGTTCTCATGAAGAGAAAAAAGTGATGCAATTGCATCATAGACAAGGTTGATCACAAGTGGAACCAAAGAAAGTATATGTCCCTCCTGAGGACCCATCCTTACATAAAGACAGTGGTCGTGCCAGCCTAGTGCAACCCGCTGCAACAGTCTGGTCACCTGGTGGATGTATTGGTTAGGTTGTAGGTCCTCCCTTCTCCCCTGGGAGTCTGGTCTGGTCTCTCTCCCCATCCTCCTGCTGCTCGGCCTGGCCCAGCTCCCGTCCTCCTGCTGCTCGGCCTGGCCCAGCTCCCGTCCTCCTGCTGCTCGGCCTGGCCCAGCTCCCGTCCTCCTGCTGCTCGGCCTGGCCCAGCTCCTCCAACACTAATTGCATCTCAAATGGTAATAGATGAGTCCTCGTTAGCCGCTCTCACCCCCTTGAAAGATTCACAAACATCCATCTGAGTGCCCCAGTTCTGCTGGATCTCCCCTTCAAAGAGCTGGACTTCACAGAGAGAGAGAGGCTGGGGGCCTAAGTCACTAATTACTGCTGCTGCTGCTGCATAGTACTTCCAAATGGCTTCCTACTAAATCAAATCAAATTGTATTAGTCACGTACAGAGTTTACAGCAGGTATAAAAGGTTCAGTGAAATGCATATGTGTTAGCTCCCTTAACACTGCAGTACAATATTGATATCAATAATAATCAAAAGTCTTGGTGAATCTAGAATTCAGTAATCACATTAGCTCTCTGTCTAGTTGGAGCTCGTCATAACCCAGCCACTAATTCGCTGGCATTACAGAAATAAATATCAGAGTTACTGTAGCAGCGTACTAATCAAATCCAGTTTTAGCCCCTTACTGTCTGTAAATGTTGAAGGAACTGCTGCATATTAAAGAAAGATTAAGATATATGATTTGATTACAGTTCTGGAAAAAAAAGTCTGACGTTCCTGCATTAAATGTCATTTGTGCTTCCTCTGCCAAATTGGCCTAATTATGGCCAGATTTCGTTAATGAATTATCTTACTGTTGAGCATTTCATCTTCTGGCGCTCGATATTAGATGAAGAAATGGAAATCCTGTTTGTTGGAGACTCCCTTAATGGAATGACAATAGATCTGAAATACTGTACGTGTCTTCACTCTTTCTGCTATTAGAGGGATTTACTGAATCCGTTTAGAAGAGAGTGGTGCTGTATGGGTTTGAGAAAACCTCCTGCCCGATGTGTGGGGCTCACATCAGTCTTGTTTTCTCACCTGTTGCAATCCTCTGCCGCAAATTATGCAAAACAAGGAAAATAGGTTATCGACATGAAAATGGCATCTCTTTCTGTTGATATATATCTTATATCTTCAGCATACAGTTCATTAGCCCAGGTGTGTGGTATCTAAGGCCTCTGTGGATTGTTTAAGTGATATTAATTCCTCAGAATCCCATTTGATTGAATTACTTTCTGTATGGTCTTTATGTTGAGTATTGGATGTTGTGAATGGGCAGGAGTCAACAGGAAGATTAGCAGCAGCTGTAATTGTGGTGTGGTTTACAGTGCAGGCCTGGTGGGCTGCATCGATCCAACCAGAGAAATAATAATACAATGGAAGTGAAGTGATGCAGGGAAGGAAGAGGCTGTGAGGAGAGCGAGGGAGTGGAGGAGAGGAGAGAGAGAGAGAGAGAGAGAGGCCTCCTGGTTACTGAAGGAATGATGTATTGATTGTCTCTGACAGGGGGGTGCAGACCAATCGATGGTTATATGTGAAAGGAGGCTGTTAAGAGATTCTCCCAGGTCACACGGGTTGCCCAGACAACTGGCACCGCTGCTGCTGATGGGAGAGAAATGAACTCATCAGCTGGATGGAGGGATGAATGAATTAGAGGATGAGTGGAAAGAATGCCTTGATGGAGGGATAGATGTAGAGGGAGAGGTAGGGTGAAGTAGGGTAAAGCAAGAGGCACTGGAGGGATTACATGCCAATTAGACCAAGCATGTTCATTTATATATGGATATGTGATGGAGCTAGGAGGAATTAGCCGACTCAGGCTACTCTACTCCAGACCAGACAGACAGTGCCATGGGAAATCAAATCCTCATGCTAATCGGATTAGCTGGTATATCTTACCCAGTACAGTAGACAGACATAGAGACAGACATAGAGAACCCTTCATCTGGTGTTGGACTCCTTAAGAGTTTTAAGAGAGAGAGAGAGAGAAGGAGAAAGAGAAAGATAGAGAAAGAGAGGAGGAGTTAAATGGAAGATAATTAGAACAGTGTAAAAGAAGAAACAAAGAGTTTTGATGGAGAGAAAGAGAGAGGTGTAATATAACAGGTAATACATCAGGGGAGGGAGGACTGTGTGCCTGTAGGACTGCTTAGTTTGAAGGTACAGAGACAGAGGAGAGTTATGGTCTGTTAGTCTCTCTCCTCTACCCTCTAGACCTCCCCAGCCCCAGTATGTCTCTCCTCTGCCCTCTAGACCTCTCCAGCCCCAGTATGTCTCTCCTCTCCCCGCTAGACCTCTCCAGCCCCAGCATGTCTCTCCTCTCCCCTCTAGACCTCTCCAGCCCCAGTATGTCTCTCCTCTCCCCTCTAGACCTCTCCAGCCCCAGTATGTCTCTCCTCTCCCCTCTAGACCTCTCCAGCCCCAGTATGTCTCTCTCCTCTCCCCTCTAGACCTCTCCAGCCCCAGTATGTCTCTCTCCTCTCCCCTCTAGACCTCTCCAGCCCCAGTATGTCTTTCCTCTCCCCTCTAGACCTCTCCAGCCCCAGTATGTCTCTCCTCTCCCCTCTAGACCTATCCAGCCCCAGTATGTCTCTCCTCTCCCCTCTAGACCTCTCCAGCCCCAGTATGTCTCTCCTCTCCCCTCTAGACCTCTCTAGCCCCAGCATGTCTCTCCTCTACCCTCTAGACCTCTCCAGCCCCAGTATGTCTCTCCTATCCCCTCTAGACCTCTCCAGCCCCAGCATGTCTCTCCTCTCCCCTCTAGACCTCTCCAGCCCCAGTATGTCTCTCCTCTCCCCTCTAGACCTCTCCAGCCCCAGTATGTCTCTCCTCTCCCCTCTAGACCTCTCTAGCCCCAGTATGTCTCTCCTCTCCCCTCTAGACCTCTCCAGCCCCAGTATGTCTCTCTCCTCTCCCCTCTAGACCTCTACAGCCCCAGTATGTCTCTCCTCTCCCCTCTAGACCTCTACAGCCCCAGTATGTCTCTCTCCTCTCCCCTCTAGACCTCTCCAGCCCCAGCATGTCTCTCCTCTCCCCTCTAGACCTCTCCAGCCCCAGCATGTCTCTCCTCTTCCCCTCTAGACCTATCCAGCCCCAGTATGTCTCTCCTCTCCCCTCTAGACCTCTCTAGCCCCAGTATGTCTCTCCTCTCCCCTCTAGACCTCTCCAGCCCCAGTATGTCTCTCTCCTCTCCCCTCTAGACCTCTACAGCCCCAGTATGTCTCTCCTCTCCCCTCTAGACCTCTACAGCCCCAGTATGTCTCTCTCCTCTCCCCTCTAGACCTCTCCAGCCCCAGCATGTCTCTCCTCTCCCCTCTAGACCTCTCCAGCCCCAGCATGTCTCTCCTCTCCCCTCTAGACCTCTCCAGCCCCAGTATGTCTCTCTCCTCTCCCCTCTAGACCTCTACAGCCCCAGTATGTCTCTCCTCTCCCCTCTAGATCTCTCCAGCCCCAGTATGTCTCTCCTCTCCCCTCTAGACCTCTCCAGCCCCAGTATGTCTCTCCTCTCCCCTCTAGACCTCTACAGCCCCAGTATGTCTCTCTCCTCTCCCCTCTAGACCTCTACAGACCCAGTATGTCTCTCTCCTGTTCCCTGTGTACACAGGTTCTTGCCTGGCCATCACTAATTGATTGGCTGTCTGTTCATTTAAGCCAGACATGAGTGGTACCTATTAATGGAGGTGGAAGGTGTTGGCCTGACAGTGAAGTGATGACTCATGGGAAGGTGATCTACTACAAAGAGGCTAGATGGTCAAGAGGCAGAGGCTGAGTGGAATACAACACTACTACATACAGTATGATAAAGGACCATTGTGTTTTACCATTTTCCCTGTGAGGTAATTGCATGGAGGAAGGGTTAGAGAGAGATGTTTAAACAGTCAACAGTTTTGAACATGGAATTGTGTTTATTTTGTATTGATTTTTCTGATAAGACATCAGGAGATGAGTGGTAGGTCCCGTGTGGCGTAAAGGACACGGGGGGGTGGGGGGGGTTGTATCTCTGGTCTGCTATCACCCTCAGATCCATGGGTCTCTCTTCAATCCACACCACACAGTAGCAGTTAATTTGCATGTTTCCCCTGTAATTGGTGGAATTAATAGCAGACACATTTACAAAGTGTTATCATCCATGAACTGATTATGCTAATTGCCACATGAATTGTAAAAGGCAGCTTTTAAGCGGGGAGGGGGGTATATTGTTACTTCATCATTTTGATCGACTTCAATAACACACACATGAGCAAGTGTTTATCCCACACGCTCCACACCTGTACAGGGCGGTGTTGATGTAAAACACACAATAATTACCTGGGTGATTTTCCAATGGTGAATTCCAAACTAACCAGTGATACTCCACCTCTATCTCCCTCTATCCCCCCTCTAACCAGTGATACTCCACCTCTATCTCCCTCTAACCAGTGATACTCCACCTCTACCTCCCTCTATCCCCCCTCTAACCAGTGATACTCCACCTCTATCTCCCTCTAACCAGTGATACTCCACCTCTATCTCCCTCTAACCAGTGATACTCCACCTCTATCCACCCTCTAACCAGTGATACTCCACCTCTATCCCCCCTCTAACCAGTGATACTCCACCTCTATCTCCCTCTAACCAGTGATACTCCACCTCTACCTCCCTCTATCCCCCCTCTAACCAGTGATACTCCACCTCTATCCCCCCTCTAACCAGTGATACTCCACCTCTATCCCCCCTCTAACCAGTGATACTCCACCTCTATCCCCCCTCTAACCAGTGATACTCCACCTCTATCTCCCTCTAACCAGTGATACTCCACCTCTATCTCCCTCTAACCAGTGATACTCCACCTCTTCCTCCCTCTAACCAGTGATACTCCACCTCTATCTCCCTCTATCCCCCCTCTAACCAGTGATACTCCACCTCTACCTCCCTCTATCCCCCCTCTAACCAGTGATACTCCACCTCTATCCCCCCTCTAACCAGTGATACTCCACCTCTATCTCCCTCTAACCAGTGATGCTCCACCTCTACCTCCCTCTATCCCCCCTCTAACCAGTGATACTCCACCTCTACCTCCCTCTAACCAGTGATACTCCACCTCTATCTCCCTCTATCCCCCCTCTAACCAGTGATACTCCACCTCTATCTCCCTCTATCCCCCCTCTAACCAGTGATACTCCACCTCTATCTCCCTCTAACCAGTGATACTCCACCTCTATCCCCCCTCTAACCAGTGATACTCCACCTCTATCTCTCTCTAACCAGTGATACTCCACCTCTATCTCCCTCTAACCAGTGATACTCCACCTCTACCTCCCTCTAACCAGTGATACTCCACCTCTATCTCCCTCTATCCCCCCTCTAACCAGTGATACTCCACCTCTATCCCCCCTCTAACCAGTGATACTCCACCTCTATCTCCGGTGCCGTTCCCCTCACAGCTCCGTAGGCAAGCACCATGGTCTTGTAGCGGATGCGAGCTTCAACTGGAAGCCAGTGGAGAGAGCGGAGGAGCGGGGTGACGTGAGAAGGGATCCCCCCTCTAACCAGTGATACTCCACCTCTATCTCCCTCTATCCCCCTCTAACCAGTGATACTCCACCTCTACCTCCCTCTATACCCCCTCTAACCAGTGATACTCCACCTCTATCCCCCCTCTAACCAGTGATACTCCACCTCTATCCCCCCTCTAACCAGTGATATTCCACCTCTATCTCCCTCTATCCCCCCTCTAACCAGTGATACTCCACCTCTATCCCCCCTCTAACCAGTGATATTCCACCTCTATCTCCCTCTATCCCCCCTCTAACCAGTGATATTCCACGTCTATCTCCCTCTATCCCCCCTCTAACCAGTGATACTCCACCTCTATCTCCCTCTAACCAGTGATACTCCACCTCTATCTCCCTCTATCCCCCCTCTAACCAGTGATACTCCACCTCTATCCCCCCTCTAACCAGTGATATTCCACCTCTATCTCCCTCTATCCCCCCTCTAACCAGTGATATTCCACCTCTATCTCCCTCTATCCCCCCTCTAACCAGTGATATTCCACCTCTATCTCCCTCTAACCAGTGATACTCCACCTCTACCTCCCTCTATCCCCTCCTCTAACCAGTGATACTCCACCTCTATCCCCCCTCTAACCAGTGATACTCCACCTCTATCTCCCTCTATCCCCCCTCTAACCAGTGATACTCCACCTCTATCTCCCTCTATCCCCCTCTAACCAGTGATACTCCACCTCTACCTCCCTCTAACCAGTGATACTCCACCTCTACCTCCCTCTATACCCCCTCTAACCAGTGATACTCCACCTCTATCCCCCCTCTAACCAGTGATACTCCACCTCTATCCCCCCTCTAACCAGTGATATTCCACCTCTATCTCCCTCTATCCCCCCTCTAACCAGTGATACTCCACCTCTATCCCCCCTCTAACCAGTGATATTCCACCTCTATCTCCCTCTATCCCCCCTCTAACCAGTGATATTCCACCTCTATCTCCCTCTATCCCCCCTCTAACCAGTGATACTCCACCTCTATCTCCCTCTAACCAGTGATACTCCACCTCTATCTCCCTCTATCCCCCCTCTAACCAGTGATACTCCACCTCTATCCCCCCTCTAACCAGTGATATTCCACCTCTATCTCCCTCTATCCCCCCTCTAACCAGTGAAATTCCACCTCTATCTCCCTCTATCCCCCCTCTAACCAGTGATACTCCACCTCTATCCCCCCTCTAACCAGTGATATTCCACCTCTATCTCCCTCTATCCCCCCTCTAACCAGTGATACTCCACCTCTATCTCCCTCTAACCAGTGATACTCCACCTCTATCTCCCTCTATCCCCCTCTAACCAGTGATACTCCACCTCTATCCCCCCTCTAACCAGTGATACTCCACCTCTATCCCCCCTCTAACCAGTGATACTCCACCTCTATCTCGCTCTATCCCCCTCTACCCCCCTCTAACCAGTGATACTCCACCTCTATACCCGCTCTAACCAGTGATACTCCACCTCTACCTCCCTCTATCCCCCCTCTAACCAGTGAAACTCCACCTCTATCCCCCCTCTAACCAGTGATACTCCACCTTTATCTCCCTCTATCCCCCTCTACCCCCCTCTAACCAGTGATACTCCACCTATATCCCCCCTCTAACCAGTGATACTCCACCTCTACCTCCCTCTATCCCCCCTCTAACCAGTGATACTCCACCTCTATCCCCCTCTAACCAGTGATACTCCACCTCTATCTCCCTCTATCCCCCCTCTAACCAGTGATACTCCACCTCTACCTCCCTCTATCCCCCTCTAACCAGTGATACTCCACCTCTATCCCCTCTCTAACCAGTGATACTCCACCTCTACCTCCCTCTATCCCCCCTCTAACCAGTGATACTCCACCTCTATCTCCCTCTATCCCCCCTCTAACCAGTGATACTCCACCTCTACCTCCCTCTATCCCCCCTCTAACCAGTGATACTCCACCTCTATCTTCCTCTAACCAGTGATAATCCACCTCTATCTCCCTCTATCCCCCCTCTAACCAGTATTATTCCACCTCTATCCCCCCTCTAACCAGTGATACTCCACCTCTACCTCCCTCTATCCCCTCTATAACCAGTGATAATCCACCTCTACCTCCCTCTATCCCCTCTCTAACCAGTGATACTCCACCTCTACCTCCCTCTATCCCCTCTCTAACCAGTGAAACTCCACCTCTATCTCCCTCTAACCAGTGATACTCCACCTCTACCTCCCTCTAACCAGTGATAATCCAACTCTACCTCCCTCTATCCCCCCTCTAACCAGTGATACTCCACCTCTACCTCCCTCTAACCAGTGATACTCCACCTCTACCTCCCTCTAACCAGTGATAATCCACCTATACCTCCCTCTAACCAGTGATACTCCACCTCTACCTCCCTCTAACCAGTGATACTCCACCTCTACCTCCCTCTAACCAGTGATACTCCACCTCTACCTCCCTCTAACCAGTGATAATCCACCTCTACCTCCCTCTATCCCCCCTCTAACCAGTGAAAATCCACCTCTATCTCCCTCTATCCCCCCTCTAACCAGTGATACTCCACCTCTATCCCCCCTTTAACCAGTGATACTCCACCTCTATCCCCCCTTTAACCAGTGATACTCCACCTCTATCCTCCCTCTAACAGTGATACTCCACCTCTATCTCCCTCTAACCAGTGATACTCCACCTCTATCCCCCTCTACCCCCCTCTAACCAGTGATACTCCACCTCTACCTCCCTCTAACCAGTGATACTCCACCTCTATCCCCCCTCTAACCAGTGATACTCCACCTCTACCTCCCTTTATCCCCCCTCTAACTAGTGATACTCCACCTCTTTCCTCCCTCTATCCCCCCTCTAACCAGTGATAATCCACCTCTATCTCCCTCTATCCCCCCTCTAACCAGTGATATTCCACCTCTATCTCCCTCTATCCCCCCTCTAACCAGTGATACTCCACCTCTATCCTCCCTCTATCCCCCCTCTAACCAGTGATAATCCACCTCTATCTCCCTCTATCCCCCCTCTAACCAGTGATACTCCACCTCTATCCCCCCTCTAACCAGTGATACTCCACCTCTATCCTCCCTCTATCCCCCCTTTAACCAGTGATACTCCACCTCTATCCTCCCTCTAACAGTGATTCTCCACCTCTATCTCCCTCTAACCAGTGATACTCCACCTCTATCTCCCTCTATCCCCCTCTACCCGCCTCTAACCAGTGATACTCCACCTCTATCTCCCTCTATCCCCCTCTACCCCCTCTAACCAGTGATACTCCACCTCTACCTCCCTCTATCTCCCTCTAACCAGTGATACTCCACCTCTACCTCCCTCTAACCAGTGATACTCCACCTCTACCTCCCTCTATCCCCCCTCTAACCAGTGATACTCCACCTCTACCTCCCTCTAACCAGTGATACTCCACCTCTATCCCCCCTTTAACCAGTGATACTCCACCTCTATCCCCCCTCTAACCAGTGACATTCCACCTCTACCTCCCTCTATCCCCCCTGTAACCAGTGATACTCCACCTCTATCCCCCCTCTAACCAGTGATATTCCACCTCTATCTCCCTCTATACCCCCTCTAACCAGTGATACTCCACCTCTACCTCCCTCTATCCCCCCTCTAACCAGTGATACTCCACCTCTACCTCCCTCTAACCAGTGATACTCCACCTCTATCTCCCTCTATCCCCCCTCTAACCAGTGATACTCCATCTCTATCTCCCTCTAACCAGTGATAATCCACCTCTATCTCCCTCTATCCCCCCTCTAACCAGTATTATTCCACCTCTATCCTCCCTCTATCCCCCCTCTAACCAGTGATACTCCACCTCTATCTCCCTCTATCCTCCCTCTAACCAGTGATACTCCACCTCTACCTCCCTCTATCCCCCCTCTAACCAGTGATAATCCACCTCTATCTCCCTCTATCCCCCCTCTAACCAGTATTATTCCAGCTCTATCCCCCCTCTAACCAGTGATACTCCATCTCTATCTCCCTCTAACCAGTGATAATCCACCTCTATCTCCCTCTATCCCCCCTCTAACCAGTGATACTCCACCTCTATCTCCCTCTATCCCCCCTCTAACCAGTGATAATCCACCTCTATCTCCCTCTATCCCCCCTCTAACCAGTGATACTACACCTCTATCTCCCTCTATCCCCCCTCTAACCAGTGATAATCCACCTCTACCTCCCTCTATCCCCCCCTCTAACCAGTGATACTCCACCTCTACCTCCCTCTATCCCCCCTCTAACCAGTGATACTCCACCTCTACCTCCCTCTATCCCCTCTCTAACCAGTGATAATCCACCTCTATCTCCCTCTATCCCCTCTCTAACCAGTGATACTCCACCTCTACCTCCCTCTATCCCCTCTCTAACCAGTGATAATCCACCTCTATCTCCCTCTATCCCCTCTCTAACCAGTGATACTCCATCTCTATCTCCCTCTAACCAGTGATAATCCACCTCTATCTCCCTCTATCCCCCCTCTAACCAGTATTATTCCACCTCTATCCCCCCTCTAACCAGTGATATTCCACCTCTTTCTCCCTCTATCCCCCTCTAACCATTAATAATCCACCTCTATCTCCCTCTATCCCCCCTCTAACCAGTGATACTCCACCTCTACCTCCCTCTAACCAGTGATACTCCACCTCTATCTCCCTCTAACCAGTGATACTCCACCTCTATCCCCCCTCTAACCAGTGATACTCCACCTCTATCTCCCTCTATCCCCCTCTACCCCCCTCTAACCAGTGATACTCCACCTCTATCCTCCCTCTAACCAGTGATATTCCACCTCTCTCTCCCTCTATCCCCTCTAACCAGTGAAACTCCACCTCTATCTCCTTCTATCCCCCCTCTAACCAGTGATACTCCACCTCTACCTCCCTCTAACCAGTGATAATCCACCTCTACCTCCCTCTAACCAGTGATACTCCACCTCTACCTCCCTCTAACCAGTGATAATCCACCTCTACCTCCCTCTAACCAGTGATAATCCACCTCTACCTCCCTCTAACCAGTGATACTCCACCTCTACCTCCCTCTAACCAGTGATAATCCACCTCTACCTCCCTCTAACCAGTGATATTCCACCTCTACCTCCCTCTAACCAGTGATACTCCACCTCTACCTCCCTCTATCCCCCCTCTAAACAGTGATAATCCACCTCTATCTCCCTCTATCCCCCCTCTAACCAGTGATACTCCACCTCTACCTCCCTCTATCCCCGCTTTAACCAGTGATACTCCACCTCTACCTCCCTCTAACCAGTGATACTCCACCTCTACCTCCCTCTATACCCCCTCTAACCAGTGATACTCCACCTCTACCTCCCTCTATCCCCCCTCTAACCAGTGATAATCCACCTCTATCTCCCTCTATCCCCCCTCTAACCAGTGATACTCCACCTCTATCTCCCTCTATCACCCCTCTAACCAGTGATACTCCACCTCTATCTCCCTCTATCCCCCCTCTAACCAGTGATACTCCACCTCTACCTCCCTCTATCCCCCCTCTAACCAGTGATACTCCACCTCTACCTCCCTCTATCCCCCCTCTAACCAGTGATACTCCACCTCTACCTCCCTCTATCCCCTCTCTAACCAGTGATAATCCACCTCTATCTCCCTCTTTCCCCCCCTCTAACCAGTGATACTCCACCTCTACCTCCCTCTATCCCCCCTCTAACCAGTGATACTCCACCTCTATCTCCCTCTAACCAGTGATACTCCACCTCTATCCTCCCTCTAACCAGTATTATTCCACCTCTATCCTCCCTCTATCCCCCCTCTAACCAGTGATACTCCACCTCTACATCCCTCTATCCCCCCTCTAACCAGTGATAATCCACCTCTATCTCCCTCTATCCCCCCTCTAACCAGTGATACTCCACCTCTACATCCCTCTATCCCCCCTCTAACCAGTGATAATCCACCTCTATCTCCCTCTATCCCCCCTCTAACCAGTATTATTCCAGCTCTATCCCCCCTCTAACCAGTGATACTCCATCTCTATCTCCCTCTAACCAGTGATAATTCACCTCTATCTCCCTCTATCCCCCCTCTAACCAGTGATACTCCACCTCCATCTCCCTCTATCCCCCCTCTAACCAGTGATAATCCACCTCTATCTCCCTCTATCCCCCCTCTAACCAGTGATACTACACCTCTATCTCCCTCTATCCCCCCTCTAACCAGTGATAATCCACCTCTACCTCCCTCTATCCCCCCCTCTAACCAGTGATACTCCACCTCTACCTCCCTCTATCCCCCCTCTAACCAGTGATACTCCACCTCTACCTCCCTCTATCCCCTCTCTAACCAGTGATAATCCACCTCTATCTCCCTCTATCCCCTCTCTAACCAGTGATACTCCACCTCTACCTCCCTCTATCCCCTCTCTAACCAGTGATAATCCACCTCTATCTCCCTCTATCCCCTCTCTAACCAGTGATACTCCATCTCTATCTCCCTCTAACCAGTGATAATCTACCTCTATCTCCCTCTAACCAGTGATACTCCACCTCTATCTCCCTCTATCCCCCTCTAACCATTAATAATCCACCTCTATCTCCCTCTATCCCCCCTCTAACCAGTGATACTCCACCTCTACCTCCCTCTAACCAGTGATACTCCACCTATATCTCCCTCTAACCAGTGATACTCCACCTCTACATCCCTCTATCCCCCCTCTAACCAGTGATAATCCACCTCTATCTCCCTCTATCCCCCCTCTAACCAGTGATACTCCACCTCTACCTCCCTCTATCCCCCCTCTAACCAGTGATAATCCACCTCTATCTCCCTCTATCCCCCCTCTAACCAGTATTATTCCAGCTCTATCCCCCCTCTAACCAGTGATACTCCATCTCTATCTCCCTCTAACCAGTGATAATCCACCTCTATCTCCCTCTATCCCCCCTCTAACCAGTGATACTCCACCTCTATCTCCCTCTATCCCCCCTCTAACCAGTGATAATCCACCTCTATCTCCCTCTATCCCCCCTCTAACCAGTGATACTACACCTCTATCTCCCTCTATCCCCCCTCTAACCAGTGATAATCCACCTCTACCTCCCTCTATCCCCCCCTCTAACCAGTGATACTCCACCTCTACCTCCCTCTATCCCCCCTCTAACCAGTGATACTCCACCTCTACCTCCCTCTAACCCCTCTCTAACCAGTGATAATCCACCTCTATCTCCCTCTATCCCCTCTCTAACCAGTGATACTCCACCTCTACCTCCCTCTATCCCCTCTCTAACCAGTGATAATCCACCTCTATCTCCCTCTATCCCCTCTAACCAGTGATACTCCATCTCTATCTCCCTCTAACCAGTGATAATCTACCTCTATCTCCCTCTAACCAGTGATACTCCACCTCTATCTCCCTCTATCCCCCTCTAACCATTAATAATCCACCTCTATCTCCCTCTATCCCCCCTCTAACCAGTGATACTCCACCTCTACCTCCCTCTAACCAGTGATACTCCACCTATATCTCCCTCTAACCAGTGATACTCCACCTCTATCCCCCCTCTAACCAGTGATACTCCACCTCTATCTCCCTCTATCCCCCTCTACCCCCCTCTAACCAGTGATACTCCACCTCTATCCTCCCTCTAACCAGTGATATTCCACCTCTCTCTCCCTCTATCCCCTCTCTAACCAGTGAAACTCCACCTCTATCTCCTTCTATCCCCCCTCTAACCAGTGATACTCCACCTCTACCTCCCTCTAACCAGTGATAATCCACCTCTACCTCCCTCTAACCAGTGATACTCCACCTCTACCTCCCTCTAACCAGTGATAATCCACCTCTACCTCGCTCTAACCAGTGATAATCCACCTCTACCTCCCTCTAACCAGTGATATTCCACCTCTACCTCCCTCTAACCAGTGATACTCCACCTCTACCTCCCTCTATCCCCCCTCTAAACAGTGATAATCCACCTCTATCTCCCTCTATCCCCCCTCTAACCAGTGATACTCCACCTATACCTCCCTCTATCCCCGCTTTAACCAGTGATACTCCACCTCTACCTCCCTCTAACCAGTGATACTCCCCCTCTACCTCCCTCTATACCCCCTCTAACCAGTGATACTCCACCTCTACCTCCCTCTATCCCCCCTCTAACCAGTGATAATCCACCTCTATCTCCCTCTATCCCCCCTCTAACCAGTGATACTCCACCTCTATCTCCCTCTATCACCCCTCTAACCAGTGATACTCCACCTCTATCTCCCTCTATCCCCCCTCTAACCAGTGATACTCCACCTCTACCTCCCTCTATCCCCCCTCTAACCAGTGATACTCCACCTCTACCTCCCTCTATCCCCCCTCTAACCAGTGATACTCCACCTCTACCTCCCTCTATCCCCCCCTCTAACCAGTGATACTCCACCTCTACCTCCCTCTAACCAGTGATACTCCACCTCTACCTCCCTCTATACCCCCTCTAACCAGTGATACTCCACCTCTACCTCCCTCTATCCCCCCTCTAACCAGTGATAATCCACCTCTATCTCCCTCTATCCCCCCTCTAACCAGTGATACTCCACCTCTATCTCCCTCTATCACCCCTCTAACCAGTGATACTCCACCTCTATCTCCCTCTATCCCCCCTCTAACCAGTGATACTCCACCTCTACCTCCCTCTATCCCCCCTCTAACCAGTGATACTCCACCTCTACCTCCCTCTATCCCCCCTCTAACCAGTGATAATCCACCTCTACCTCCCTCTCTCCCCCCCTCTAACCAGTGATACTCCACCTCTACCTCCCTCTATCCCCCCTCTAACCAGTGATACTCCACCTCTACCTCCCTCTATCCCCTCTCTAACCAGTGATAATCCACCTCTATCTCCCTCTATCCCCCCTCTAACCAGTGATACTCCACCTCTACCTCCCTCTATCCCCCCTCTAACCAGTGATACTCCACCTCTATCTCCCTCTAACCAGTGATACTCCACCTCTATCCTCCCTCTAACCAGTATTATTCCACCTCTATCCTCCCTCTATCCCCCCTCTAACCAGTGATACTCCACCTCTACATCCCTCTATCCCCCCTCTAACCAGTGATAATCCACCTCTATCTCCCTCTATCCCCCCTCTAACCAGTGATACTCCACCTCTACATCCCTCTATCCCCCCTCTAACCAGTGATAATCCACCTCTATCTCCCTCTATCCCCCCTCTAACCAGTATTATTCCAGCTCTATCCCCCCTCTAACCAGTGATACTCCATCTCTATCTCCCTCTAACCAGTGGTAATTCACCTCTATCTCCCTCTATCCCCCCTCTAACCAGTGATACTCCACCTCCATCTCCCTCTATCCCCCCTCTAACCAGTGATAATCCACCTCTATCTCCCTCTATCCCCCCTCTAACCAGTGATACTACACCTCTATCTCCCTCTATCCCCCCTCTAACCAGTGATAATCCACCTCTACCTCCCTCTATCCCCCCCTCTAACCAGTGATACTCCACCTCTACCTCCCTCTATCCCCCCTCTAACCAGTGATACTCCACCTCTACCTCCCTCTATCCCCTCTCTAACCAGTGATAATCCACCTCTATCTCCCTCTATCCCCTCTCTAACCAGTGATACTCCACCTCTACCTCCCTCTATCCCCTCTCTAACCAGTGATAATCCACATCTATCTCCCTCTATCCCCTCTCTAACCAGTGATACTCCATCTCTATCCCCTCTCTAACCAGTGATAATCCACCTCTATCTCCCTCTATCCCCCCTCTAACCAGTGATACTCCACCTCTACCTCCCTCTATCCCCCCTCTAACCAGTGATACTCCACCTCTATCTCCCTCTAACCAGTGATACTCCACCTCTATCCTCCCTCTAACCAGTATTATTCCACCTCTATCCTCCCTCTATCCCCCCTCTAACCAGTGATACTCCACCTCTACATCCCTCTATCCCCCCTCTAACCAGTGATAATCCACCTCTATCTCCCTCTATCCCCCCTCTAACCAGTGATACTCCACCTCTACATCCCTCTATCCCCCCTCTAACCAGTGATAATCCACCTCTATCTCCCTCTATCCCCCCTCTAACCAGTATTATTCCAGCTCTATCCCCCCTCTAACCAGTGATACTCCATCTCTATCTCCCTCTAACCAGTGATAATTCACCTCTATCTCCCTCTATCCCCCCTCTAACCAGTGATACTCCACCTCCATCTCCCTCTATCCCCCCTCTAACCAGTGATAATCCACCTCTATCTCCCTCTATCCCCCCTCTAACCAGTGATACTACACCTCTATCTCCCTCTATCCCCCCTCTAACCAGTGATAATCCACCTCTACCTCCCTCTATCCCCCCCTCTAACCAGTGATACTCCACCTCTACCTCCCTCTATCCCCCCTCTAACCAGTGATACTCCACCTCTACCTCCCTCTATCCCCTCTCTAACCAGTGATAATCCACCTCTATCTCCCTCTATCCCCTCTCTAACCAGTGATACTCCACCTCTACCTCCCTCTATCCCCTCTCTAACCAGTGATAATCCACATCTATCTCCCTCTATCCCCTCTCTAACCAGTGATACTCCATCTCTATCTCCCTCTAACCAGTGATACTCCACCTATATCTCCCTCTAACCAGTGATACTCCACCTCTACATCCCTCTATCCCCCCTCTAACCAGTGATAATCCACCTCTATCTCCCTCTATCCCCCCTCTAACCAGTGATACTCCACCTCTACCTCCCTCTATCCCCCCTCTAACCAGTGATAATCCACCTCTATCTCCCTCTATCCCCCTCTAACCATTAATAATCCACCTCTATCTCCCTCTATCCCCCCTCTAACCAGTGATACTCCACCTCTACCTCCCTCTAACCAGTGATACTCCACCTATATCTCCCTCTAACCAGTGATACTCCACCTCTACATCCCTCTATCCCCCCTCTAACCAGTGATAATCCACCTCTATCTCCCTCTATCCCCCCTCTAACCAGTGATACTCCACCTCTACCTCCCTCTATCCCCCCTCTAACCAGTGATAATCCACCTCTATCTCCCTCTATCCCCCCTCTAACCAGTATTATTCCAGCTCTATCCCCCCTCTAACCAGTGATACTCCATCTCTATCTCCCTCTAACCAGTGATAATCCACCTCTATCTCCCTCTATCCCCCCTCTAACCAGTGATACTCCACCTCTATCTCCCTCTATCCCCCCTCTAACCAGTGATAATCCACCTCTATCTCCCTCTATCCCCCCTCTAACCAGTGATACTACACCTCTATCTCCCTCTATCCCCCCTCTAACCAGTGATAATCCACCTCTACCTCCCTCTATCCCCCCCTCTAACCAGTGATACTCCACCTCTACCTCCCTCTATCCCCCCTCTAACCAGTGATACTCCACCTCTACCTCCCTCTATCCCCTCTCTAACCAGTGATAATCCACCTCTATCTCCCTCTATCCCCTCTCTAACCAGTGATACTCCACCTCTACCTCCCTCTATCCCCTCTCTAACCAGTGATAATCCACCTCTATCTCCCTCTATCCCCTCTCTAACCAGTGATACTCCATCTCTATCTCCCTCTAACCAGTGATAATCTACCTCTATCTCCCTCTAACCAGTGATACTCCACCTCTATCTCCCTCTATCCCCCTCTAACCATTAATAATCCACCTCTATCTCCCTCTATCCCCCCTCTAACCAGTGATACTCCACCTCTACCTCCCTCTAACCAGTGATACTCCACCTATATCTCCCTCTAACCAGTGATACTCCACCTCTATCCCCCCTCTAACCAGTGATACTCCACCTCTATCTCCCTCTATCCCCCTCTACCCCCCTCTAACCAGTGATACTCCACCTCTATCCTCCCTCTAACCAGTGATATTCCACCTCTCTCTCCCTCTATCCCCTCTCTAACCAGTGAAACTCCACCTCTATCTCCTTCTATCCCCCCTCTAACCAGTGATACTCCACCTCTACCTCCCTCTAACCAGTGATAATCCACCTCTACCTCCCTCTAACCAGTGATAATCCACCTCTATCTCCCTCTATCCCCCCTCTAACCAGTGATACTCCACCTCTACCTCCCTCTATCCCCCCTCTAACCAGTGATACTCCACCTCTACCTCCCTCTATCCCCCCTCTAACCAGTGATACTCCACCTCTACCTCCCTCTATCCCCCCCTCTAACCAGTGATACTCCACCTCTACCTCCCTCTATCCCCCCTCTAACCAGTGATACTCCACCTCTACCTCCCTCTATCCCCTCTCTAACCAGTGATAATCCACCTCTATCTCCCTCTATCCCCCCTCTAACCAGTGATACTCCACCTCTACCTCCCTCTATCCCCCCTCTAACCAGTGATACTCCACCTCTATCTCCCTCTAACCAGTGATACTCCACCTCTATCCTCCCTCTAACCAGTATTATTCCACCTCTATCCTCCCTCTATCCCCCCTCTAACCAGTGATACTCCACCTCTACATCCCTCTATCCCCCCTCTAACCAGTGATAATCCACCTCTATCTCCCTCTATCCCCCCTCTAACCAGTGATACTCCAACTCTACATCCCTCTATCCCCCCTCTAACCAGTGATAATCCACCTCTATCTCCCTCTATCCCCCCTCTAACCAGTATTATTCCAGCTCTATCCCCCCTCTAACCAGTGATACTCCATCTCTATCTCCCTCTAACCAGTGATAATTCACCTCTATCTCCCTCTATCCCCCCTCTAACCAGTGATACTCCACCTCCATCTCCCTCTATCCCCCCTCTAACCAGTGACAATCCACCTCTATCTCCCTCTATCCCCCCTCTAACCAGTGATACTACACCTCTATCTCCCTCTATCCCCCCTCTAACCAGTGATAATCCACCTCTACCTCCCTCTATCCCCCCCTCTAACCAGTGATACTCCACCTCTACCTCCCTCTATCCCCCCTCTAACCAGTGATACTCCACCTCTACCTCCCTCTATCCCCTCTCTAACCAGTGATAATCCACCTCTATCTCCCTCTATCCCCTCTCTAACCAGTGATACTCCACCTCTACCTCCCTCTATCCCCTCTCTAACCAGTGATAATCCACATCTATCTCCCTCTATCCCCTCTCTAACCAGTGATACTCCATCTCTATCTCCCTCTAACCAGTGATAATCTACCTCTATCTCCCTCTAACCAGTGATACTCCACCTCTATCTCCCTCTATCCCCCTCTAACCATTAATAATCCACCTCTATCTCCCTCTATCCCCCCTCTAACCAGTGATACTCCACCTCTACCTCCCTCTAACCAGTGATACTCCACCTATATCTCCCTCTAACCAGTGATACTCCACCTCTACATCCCTCTATCCCCCCTCTAACCAGTGATAATCCACCTCTATCTCCCTCTATCCCCCCTCTAACCAGTGATACTCCACCTCTACCTCCCTCTATCCCCCCTCTAACCAGTGATAATCCACCTCTATCTCCCTCTATCCCCCCTCTAACCAGTATTATTCCAGCTCTATCCCCCCTCTAACCAGTGATACTCCATCTCTATCTCCCTCTAACCAGTGATAATCCACCTCTATCTCCCTCTATCCCCCCTCTAACCAGTGATACTCCACCTCTATCTCCCTCTATCCCCCCTCTAACCAGTGATAATCCACCTCTATCTCCCTCTATCCCCCCTCTAACCAGTGATACTACACCTCTATCTCCCTCTATCCCCCCTCTAACCAGTGATAATCCACCTCTACCTCCCTCTATCCCCCCCTCTAACCAGTGATACTCCACCTCTACCTCCCTCTATCCCCCCTCTAACCAGTGATACTCCACCTCTACCTCCCTCTATCCCCTCTCTAACCAGTGATAATCCACCTCTATCTCCCTCTATCCCCTCTCTAACCAGTGATACTCCACCTCTACCTCCCTCTATCCCCTCTCTAACCAGTGATAATCCACCTCTATCTCCCTCTATCCCCTCTCTAACCAGTGATACTCCATCTCTATCTCCCTCTAACCAGTGATAATCTACCTCTATCTCCCTCTAACCAGTGATACTCCACCTCTATCTCCCTCTATCCCCCTCTAACCATTAATAATCCACCTCTATCTCCCTCTATCCCCCCTCTAACCAGTGATACTCCACCTCTACCTCCCTCTAACCAGTGATACTCCACCTATATCTCCCTCTAACCAGTGATACTCCACCTCTATCCCCCCTCTAACCAGTGATACTCCACCTCTATCTCCCTCTATCCCCCTCTACCCCCCTCTAACCAGTGATACTCCACCTCTATCCTCCCTCTAACCAGTGATATTCCACCTCTCTCTCCCTCTATCCCCTCTCTAACCAGTGAAACTCCACCTCTATCTCCTTCTATCCCCCCTCTAACCAGTGATACTCCACCTCTACCTCCCTCTAACCAGTGATAATCCACCTCTACCTCCCTCTAACCAGTGATACTCCACCTCTACCTCCCTCTAACCAGTGATAATCCACCTCTACCTCGCTCTAACCAGTGATAATCCACCTCTACCTCCCTCTAACCAGTGATACTCCACCTCTACCTCCCTCTAACCAGTGATAATCCACCTCTACCTCCCTCTAACCAGTGATATTCCACCTCTACCTCCCTCTAACCAGTGATACTCCACCTCTACCTCCCTCTATCCCCCCTCTAAACAGTGATAATCCACCTCTATCTCCCTCTATCCCCCCTCTAACCAGTGATACTCCACCTATACCTCCCTCTATCCCCGCTTTAACCAGTGATACTCCACCTCTACCTCCCTCTAACCAGTGATACTCCCCCTCTACCTCCCTCTATACCCCCTCTAACCAGTGATACTCCACCTCTACCTCCCTCTATCCCCCCTCTAACCAGTGATAATCCACCTCTATCTCCCTCTATCGCCCCTCTAACCAGTGATACTCCACCTCTATCTCCCTCTATCACCCCTCTAACCAGAGATACTCCACCTCTATCTCCCTCTATCCCCCCTCTAACCAGTGATACTCCACCTCTACCTCCCTCTATCCCCCCTCTAACCAGTGATACTCCACCTCTACCTCCCTCTATCCCCCCTCTAACCAGTGATACTCCACCTCTACCTCCCTCTATCCCCCCCTCTAACCAGTGATACTCCACCTCTACCTCCCTCTATCCCCCCTCTAACCAGTGATACTCCACCTCTACCTCCCTCTATCCCCTCTCTAACCAGTGATAATCCACCTCTATCTCCCTCTATCCCCCCCTCTAACCAGTGATACTCCACCTCTACCTCCCTCTATCCCCCCTCTAACCAGTGATACTCCACCTCTATCTCCCTCTAACCAGTGATACTCCACCTCTATCCTCCCTCTAACCAGTGATATTCCACCTCTATCTCCCTCTATACCCCCTCTAACCAGTGATACTCCACCTCTATCCCCCCTCTAACCAGTGATAATCCACCTCTATCCTCCCTCTAACCAGTGATATTCCACCTCTATCTCCCTCTATACCCCCTCTAACCAGTGATACTCCACCTCTATCTCCCTCTATCCCCTCTCTAACCAGTGATACTCCACCTCTATCTCCCTCTATCCCCCCCTCTAACCAGTGATACTCCACCTCTATCTCCCTCTAACCAGTGATACTCCACCTCTATCTCCCTATAACCAGTGAAACTCCACCTCTATCTCCCTCTAACCAGTGATACTCCACCTCTATCTCCCTCTAACCAGTGATACTCCACCTCTACCCCCCTATAACCAGTGATACTCCACCTCTACCTCCCTATAACCAGTAAAACTCCACCTCTATCTCCCTCTAACCAGTGATACTCCACCTCTACCCCCCTTTAACCAGTGAAACTCCACCTCTATCTCCCTCTAACCAGTGATATTCCACCTCTATCTCCCTCTAACCAGTGATATTCCACCTCTACCTCCCTCTAACCAGTGATACTCCACCTCTACCTCCCTCTATCCCCCCTCTAACCAGTGATACTCCACCTCTACCCCCTTTAACCAGTGAAACTCCACCTCTACCTCCCTCTAACCAGTGATATTCCACCTCTACCTCCCTCTATACCCCCTCTAACCAGTGATACTCCACCTCTATACCCCCTCTAACCTCGAGCATTAATTTCACATTGTCAGGGTTAGGTTTAAGTTCAGGCATTAACCCTGAATAGTTAAGTTAAGGTTTAAGGTTGGAATCAGATGCTCACGCCCATCTGCCATCCCCGGCCAATACACCGTAGCAAAATGAAAACGCACTTGAAAGTAACAGCGCTCACTGTTGCCCCCTTGTGGTCAGTTCCCACATCATCTCCCAACGTCCTCAGACATGGATGGATGTTGAATACTGACTTGTATAACAGGTGACCTAGCTGCTATCTCCCCCTTCTAACCAGGGATGATTCCACCTCTATCTCCATCTTACTCTCTCTCCCCCCTCACCCTTTTTTCTCTCCTTCCTGCCCTCCCTCCCTCGCTCCCTCCCTCCCTCCCTCTCTCCTTCATGTATATTCAGCAGCGGTCTGGGGGGTCTGGCCTGCCCAGCTGTGTGTTTCTGGGTCAGTGCCTCCTAAAGGCTGAAGAGCAGCAGAAAGGCCCTGTTCTGCCAGTGTTTTCCACAAACCCAGAGCCAGTGATCATACCCTGCTTTTAACCTTGACTAGATGTGCTCCATTGCTTTATTAATGTAATGGAGGGCACCTATTAAAGTAGAGGTGGACTTTCTAAAATGATTCTGAGGGTCGTTATGTTCTTTGTGTGTAGGCGGCAGAAGAAAGGTGTCCGACCAGAGGACCCCATGCAGAGCGGGACGCACGCAGGCCCTATATAAAACAGACATGCATCGGTGGAGACAATCTCCACATTTAAAGATATCTTCTTGAAGATGGGTTTCTGGTGGGTTGCTATGCCTGTTCTCTAGTCACATATGAAGGATGGAAAGCAGATCTTCACCTCTCTATTTCATGGATGTAGTTACTCAAAGCTTCAGGCTGATTCTGACAAGCAGACAGATCACACAGAGAATGTATCTTCCCTGTCGCTTGTTGACTAAATTACTCTACGAATCCTGACTCCTGGTATGGACTTTTCCCTCTCTGGAGTCAATATTGTTTGACAGAGAAGTTGCTGAAATTAGATTCAATATTCAATAATGCAAATGCAAATGTATTTGATTGGTTAGTCTATACTGATCAAATAATTGTCTAAATCAATGGCTGCCTCTCCCGCTCTCCCGCTCTCGCTCTCTCGCTCTTTTTCCCTCCATCTCTCTTTGTTTATTTTCGTTTATGGCACCATTCTATATGGTGGTATTTCCCTATTCTGGGTTCATACAGTATAAAGCAGACAGCCTCAGAATGGTGACAGTGATCTGTTCAAACAGCCCAGTCTCAGGCAGGGGAGAAAATACACAAGCACATCTTTTGACGGTTGGCTGCTGTGGCGGTGGAGCAGAGCACCGTGCTCTGCAGAAGGAATGCAGGAGCGATTGCCACCACTTTGTTCCTCTCTTTCATGTGGCTGGGAGAGATGGAGGTGTTTGAAGATGGTATCTTCGTCATCTTGACAACATCAGTCCCAGCTCCCAGGTGCATATGTTTGATGAGGAGGGATACGGCTGAGGAATAAACAGCAATAATCTCAGTTCCATAATGTGCTGTTTGGAGCAATAATCTGAGTTCAATAATGTGCTGTTTGGAGCAATAATCTGAGTTCAATAATGTGCTGTTTGGAGCAGTAATCTGAGTTCAATAATGTGCTGTTTGGAGCAATAATCTGAGTTCAATAATGTGCTGTTTGGAGCAATAATCTGAGTTCAATAATGTGCTGTTTGGAGCAGTAATCTGAGTTCAATAATGTGCTGTTTGGAGCAATAATCTGAGTTCAATAATGTGCTGTTTGGAGCAATAATCTGAGTTCAATAATGTGCTGTTTGGAGCAGTAATCTGAGTTCAATAATGTGCTGTTTGGAGCAATAATCTGAGTTCAATAATGTGCTGTTTGGAGCAGTAATCTGAGTTCAATAATGTGCTGTTTGGAGCAATAATCTCAGTTCAATGGTGTGCTGTTTGGAGCAATAATCTCAGTTCAATGATGTGCTGTTTGGAGCAATAATCTCAGTTCAATGATGTGCTGTTTGCAGCAATAATCTCAGTTCAATAATGTGCTGTTTGGAGCAATAATCTCAGTTCAATGATGTGCTGTTTGGAGCAAGATGTTCTTATTGCACGGTGTGATTCTATTTTATTTTTAAGATGCATGTCTACACATCCCAACATACCACTATACATACTAAATCATTCCAGCATATATATGATTTGGACGATATGGTAAATATAAGGATGTGCATCTGTTTGTAGATGTATTGTGATGGATTAGGCTTTGGTTGCTGAGTAATTTCACGCTCATCTGTTTATATTTACCCCCCTGTTGTGAATATGTTAACACTGAGTGACTGGGGGAGCTGGGCTGTTCCACTATCCCCCCCAAGTGTCCCTCTGCACCTCACTTTGCTCCCCAGTAGGGGGCAGGCTGACAGACAGACAGTGTCTAGGGCTGTAGCACTGAGGTAGTAGGGGTTATCTATCTATCTATCTATCTATCTATCTATCTATCTATCTATCTATCTATCTATCTATCTATCTATCTATCTATCTATCTATCTATCTATCTATCTATCTATCTACCTACCTACCTACCTACCTACCTACCTACCTACCTACCTACCTACCTACCTACCTACCTACCTACCTACCTACCTACCTACCTACCTACCTACCTACCCACCTACCCACCTACCCACCCACCCACCCACCCACCCACCCACCCACCCACCCACCCACCAACCCCCCTCCCTCCCTCCCTCCCTCCCTCCCTCCCTCCCTCCCTCCCTCCCTACCTACCTACCTACCTACCTACCTACCTACCTACCTACCTACCTACCTACCTACCCACCCACCCACCCCCCTCCCTCCCTCCCTCCCTCCCTCCCTCCCTCCCTCCCTCCCTACCTACCTACCTACCTACCTACCTACCTGTTCATCTCACTGAGATTGTTAGTAAGCTGATCAAATCTAATAGGGTTTTCCAGCATCCTCAGTCCCACCATACACATTCATTACCCATGGGATTCATGGTCTGGTTGACTCTGTGCTGCTCACTAACACACACCAGTTTCACATCACGGTGTGTGTGTTCCCCCTCTCTCTACCATTCCCACTGATCTTTGTGAGACCCCAATGTTGGCTCTGTGATTGTGGCTGGGGAAAAGAGCAGTTCAGGGGGGTGTCTTTGAGGCTGTGGTGGTGCTAAATGTCCCTGTTTTACAGAGGTCCCCTCCCTTTAATGGCTCCAGGGTTTGAAATGTCATGAAATCACTCTGACCCTCACCTGACCTGAAAGTAACCAGACAATGAGAATCTGTTTCTGCCGTTTAGTTCCTTTGATTATAGGGATGGTTGGGATTGTATTCGAGTGCAAGATGCTGGGATTCTACCAGATCCACACTCACATTTATTGCATAGAATGAATAGAAGTTAATTGCAAGCATTTTTGTTTAATTCCAATAAGGTTCATATGACATGAGTTAAACCTGAATGTCATCATCAGGCCCTCTCTCATCTACTGTCATCATCAGGCCCTCTCTCATCTACTGTCATCATCAGGCCCTCTCTCATCTACTGTCATCATCAGGCCCTCTCTCATCTACTGTCATCAGCAGGCCCTCTCTCATCTACTGTCATCAGCAGGCCCTCTCTCATCTACTGTCATCATCAGGCCCTCTCTCATCTACTGTCATCATCAGGCCCTCTCTCATCTACTGTCATCATCAGGCCCTCTCTCATCTACTGTCATCAGCAGGCCCTCTCTCATCTACTGTCATCATCAGGCCCTCTCTCATCTACTGTCATCAGCAGGCCCTCTCTCATCTACTGTCATCAGCAGGCCCTCTCTCATCTACTGTCATCATCAGGCCCTCTCTCATCTACTGTCATCAGCAGGCCCTCTCTCATCTACTGTCATCAGCAGGGCCCCTCTCATCTACTGTCATCATCAGGCCCTCTCTCATCTACTGTCATCAGCAGGCCCTCTCTCATCTACTGTCATCATCAGGCCCTCTCTCATCTACTGTCATCAGCAGGCCCTCTCTCATCTACTGTCATCAGCAGGCCCTCTCTCATCTACTGTCATCATCAGGCCCTCTCTCATCTACTGTCATCAGCAGGCCCTCTCTCATCTACTGTCATCAGCAGGCCCTCTCTCATCTACTGTCATCATCAGGCCCTCTCTCATCTACTGTCATCAGCAGGCCCTCTATCATCTACTGTAATCAGCAGGCCCTCTCTAATCTACTGTCATCAGCAGACCCTCTCTCATCTACTGTCATCAGCAGGCCCTCTCTCATCTACTGTCATCAGCAGGCCCTCTCTCATCTACTGTCATCAGCAGGCCCTCTCTCATCCGCTGTCATCAGCAGGCCCTCTCTCATCTACTGTCATCAGCAGGCCCTCTCTCATCCGCTGTCATCAGCAGGCCCTCTCTCATCTACTGTCATCAGCAGGCCCTCTCTCATCTACTGTCATCAGCAGGCCCTCTCTCATCCGCTGTCATCAGCAGGCCCTCTCTCATCTACTGTCATCAGCAGGCCCTCTCTCATCCGCTGTCATCAGCAGGCCCTCTCTCATCTACTGTCATCAGCAGGCCCTCTCTCATCTACTGTCATCAGCAGGCCCTCTCTCATCTACTGTCATCAGCAGGCCCTCTCTCATCTACTGTCATCAGCAGGCCCTCTCTCATCTACTGTCATCAGCAGACCCTCTCTCATCCGCTGTCATCAGCAGGCCCTCTCTCATCTACTGTCATCAGCAGACCCTCTCTCATCCGCTGTCATCAGCAGGCCCTCTCTCATCTACTGTCATCAGCAGACCCTCTCTCATCCGCTGTCATCAGCAGGCCCTCTCTCAGCTGTAGGAGAGCTGTTGTGTCTCACGTCCTGCTGTATCTGTGTCCTAGAGAGCTGTAGGAGAGCTGTTGTGTCTCACGTCCTGCTGTATCTGTGTCCTAGAGAGCTGTAGGAGAGCTGTTGTGTCTCACGTCCTGCTGTATCTGTGTCCTAGAGAGCTGTAGGAGAGCTGTTGTGTCTCACGTCCTGCTGTATCTGTGTCCTAGAGAGCTGTAGGAGAGCTGTTGTGTCT